>NW_018164666.1:931987-995097 GCF_001263595.1 Phalaenopsis equestris
TTCCGATCCGGCGCACTTAGTCATCAATGTTGTTAGGAAGGTCGAAGTTTACTACATGATCTGCATGCGGAATGTCGAGCCCACTTGCTGCAGCATCAGTTGCCACCAAAATTGGAGTCTGGCCAGTCTTGAAAGATCTGAGAGCATTCTCAAGTTCCTGCATTAAACAAAGAAGGGAAAAAAGGAAGAATTTAGAGATTAAAACATGGAAATAATAATCTACTTGCATAAACAATCTACTTGAGAAAACTAAGGTTGCTGTTGATCAGGCCCCAAGTTTACTAAAGAGACATTTTTCCCGAGAGGAACAAAATGAAAACTACTCCTGAAACTGAAAAAATCACAATCCAGCAAATTTTCACAGCAACATCTTTCTATAGCCATTATATCCAACAAACTACTACTGAATTATATTTTACTCGCATTAGAAGACAGATGCTGAAAATAAAATTAATAGCATCAGAAAAAACCTTCTTTATTTCAATGGGGCCCAGCAATCGAAAATGAAGCTACAAATTACTTGAGCAAAACAATTCAGAAGAGTATAAAACAAAGAACCATTCTTTAAACTCAATACAAAAGTCAAATGTCCTCTTAAATCAGAAATAATAAAATATAAATAACTCTCTGATAGAAAATAACCTAATTAGAAATAAGAAAATAAAAAATAAAAAATAAAAAATAGGAAAAAAAAAGAAATAAATAAAAAAATGTAAGAAATGAGCTGAGAAAAAGAATAATTCGGGCCATATGGTTGATTGCACAATGGCAGTCTGGCAGAATTGTGAAATAGATGCGGAGCTAGGAGAAACTTTTTTCTTCTTTGGAAGGACCCGGATTCCATTGTCAGATATTTTTCCCACGAAGCACCTAAGAAGATTTACACTGTTGTGGTTCATCTCTCCTATCTAACCGTCTGACGATAGGCACAATAATGAACTTAATTAGAACTTCGAATTCAGCTTTACTACATTATGCCTTCCAAAAACTGCAGAAAAACTTCTCATTTCAATTTGGAGTGAAGACATGTACTATCAGAAATGGCCAATTTAGGGGGTAAACTAAAGGCCAGAGAATCATGAAACTCCTCCAGTGAGGGGTCGCAATGCCTAAAATAACGTCTCTTCCATAGCACATTGTCTTCTAAAATCACCAATGCTAGTTTCGCTAATGCCTCTCTCATAGCCTATAGAAATGCGGCACGAGGAACAAATATTCATGTCTCTGTCGAAGTATCTATCATTCACGACCGACTTCTTAAACGACAAAAGCATGATGTGCTTCTCATCCCATATAAGTAAGTGTTTTTTGCGAACATAATGAAATGTACTACTATCAGATGTGACATACATCTATAGGTACGACATCACACCAAACTCGATCCTGCAACTTATCTCCCATAGAAAATTCCACAAAAAAATCTCTTGTCAATTGAGATTTTATTTTCTTTCTTCAATCATGACAAATAATATGGTTAAAAATATTTATAAATAGTGAGACTCAATTTATCTATCATGTGTAAATGTCACATTTTCAAAATCACTTTCATTTATAATAAAACTGCCCACCTTTTCTTTAATGATGCATCCGATACAAAAATATGTTGTGACAGAATCACTGTTGCTTTCTCGAGGGATCAGTCTGAAGGACCTGTTGTATTACTATCATCTTTCCCTCATCTCCAGGCACCCAATATTATCTTCATTCTCCATCTCTAGGTCTTCACCCTCTGTCTCTTCCATTGCACTCAGAGTGAAAGATAACACCCTTACGTTCGAATAATAAGATGTAATGTGTCCAAAGTCGTGGCATTTGAAGCACTTATTGTCAGAGATGAATTTGAGAGTTTGTCTCCACTCTGAAATAATTTTTCCTCCATTGAGGTAAGTTGGGATCGATGTCTAAACTTTGTTTGAAGGGTGGTGTGGACCTAATATAGTCGTGTTGCCTCCTCCTTCAGGGTTAAAGTCTGAACATCTTGTAATATCAAATAAAGTTGTAATTGAACCACATTGCCAACTCACGATTTCAATCATCCAAGATATCGAGCTATAGTGTTCCCCTCAAGCTCCACTAGATAATACTACAACATAAACTGCTCAAACTCAACTGTGTACTCCTTCAATAAGAGAACTATTTGCTCAAGAATATGTCATATCTGTAATAGGTTCGTAGGTACTTCCATCATATTTCCCTCTTCATCTTGGAAAAGATTTTGATTTTATTTTTTCCTTTGGTGTAATTATTTCAAAATTTTCCGCTATACAGATGCACTCATCTTCACTTGATGGCTGCTAGTTTTACAATTTTATTAGGTGGGACGCCCTTGTATTTTAAGCCATGGTTCATTGTCTGAAACCACTCAAAGAACTTGTCCGGATCCATGCAATCATCAAAATAAGACAAGTCAATTTTCACTCTAAAATCTTAGCTTTTGCATTGATATTTCATATCAAATCGTCGAATGTTCATTCTTCATCACTAGAAGCTACCTGGTAGATGGAATCCACTTTTTCCTATCAATCTGATAAATCATTGTTGTGGCTACAGGTGAGCTCTCTTGATTGTTTCCCCTCAAAAGAGTCTGCGTTGTAGTTTGAATATTTCCCGCTACATGTCCTCCATAATGAGCTCATGATGTGGTCGCGACATACAAGTCTCCTGGGTCATCGTCGTGATGCGATTCAAATTGCAATAAATTCACAATCGAGATAGTTGAGGAAGCAGGCGAGGTCCCAACAGACATGACCGAATCGAGCGGCAATACAATCAGAATTTGAGAAGGCTGGGAGGCCAAATGATGGGATTGCGGCGCACATGAATGAACCGCACACAGGATCATGGCAATTCAAATCACAATAAAGTCGCGCTCAAGATTGCTGAGGAATCAAACAAGATTGCGATGAGAAGGTTGGGAAGCTAAACGACGGGAACACGACATAAAGGAGTTCCAAAATCATCTAGGATATAATGGCTGCAAAAAAAAAAAAAAAAAAAAAAAAAAAGATGGTTTAGAAAAGATATTAAAGAAAGAGTTGAGCCAAATCAGATCTAAAATGAAGAAGTTTTCCTCGACCGTAAAGCAGATGTTCTCGCCCATAGAGGGTAGATATATGGTTTTGAAAAAAAAAAATGATCAAGTTCATGGAGTTTCACGCAAACGTGACGCCGCTCGTCGTAGGATCGAGCCACGACACGAAAACGGACGTGAGCAAAAATAATCTAAAAAATTTGTGCGACATTAGAGCAACATCATTACCTTAGGCGGATTTGAAGCCACAACATCAAGCGAAGGAATTGAGAGCAAATACAAGACAACACTTTGAAAGAATCGCATGACAATCAAATGGTTGGAACAAAAGGAAGCGGTCGGAATCGAGCGAATGAGTTAAGAGTGAACTCGGGCGACAACACTTGGAAAAAGTAGCATGACATCGAAACGACTGAAATGAACTAAAGTCGGTGAGATTGAGTGAAAGAATATGGAGTGAATTTGAGCCGCAACACCTGGAGGTAATGAAGTAACATGGAGGTCTGGAATGTGTGGTGGCAGGTCAAACAGAATGACATGTGATTCAGGGCTTGCGAAAATCAACTCAAAGGATAAAGCTAGAACACCAACTACGCCAGTGACTGTCATCGTAGCAGCCTTCCGAGCAATAGGTGACTCGGGATTAATAAGGAGAACGAGGTAGGTTGAGAAGAGAAAGAAAGTTTGTAAGGGTTTGATTTTGACACTACAGAGTATTCAAGAGGGAGACAAGATGGTGGTGTTTGATGGTAACCCCAATTTGTGCGAGACTTTTGGTAACACTCAAGACTGTGGTGAGGTCAATTCAACACGCGGGATTGAGATTCTTAATCGAGTTGCATAACATGGAAGAGAAACATAATTGGGAGTTGACAGAGATCTCAATGATCGATGAGTTATTGAACGAGTTGTTTGGGGATACAATTTTCTCCCAGATTTACTTGAAGTCGGGGTAATAAAAGATTTGGATACGACAAAAGGATGTGCACAAGATCGCATCTAGAACTAATGAGGGAGCAATTTTTGGAGAGGAGTTTTGTTACGTGGAGAGCCATACGACTGAATCCAGTAACAATTTTCTCTCTTCCACCTTGAGGACAAGTGTATTTTTGATAGGAAAGTATTTTTACGCCAATGCCTAAGAGCAATTTAGTCTTTTATTATTTATTATTATTTAGTATAAATCGGCTAATATGTTTAGGGCTAAAGTTAGATAGAAGATTGTTGTCTTGAGTCTTAGGGTTAGGGTTTGGGAAACGTTTTCTACCTCTCAACTTGTAGGTTCTTATCTTATGCGCTTGTGTTGAGTTGTTTGATGTTTTTACAATAAAATATTCATTTGCCTTTGATGTCCTTGCAATAAAATATTCATTTACCCTAATTTCTATAGAAAAACCGGCTTTAATCGTATCAAATTCCTTTTCTCGTAAGTATCAAACTCCTTCTCTCCTAAGTGACAAAAAAGAATCACAAGAAAACAGCCACAGATAAACAGATTTCCTACTTGGGGGTTGAATCATCAATACCCCACCAAACAAGAATAAAAGAATACATGAAGGAATTTAGATGTCATCAACTTAATTGAACGATCTGCTAAGTAGTTGTCCGACAACAAAAACAGGAATATATATCTTACTTGCTGTGTTCTATCGCCATGAATAGAAGTCGCAGGAAATCCCTTCACACATAGCCAATGCTCCAAGGCATCAGCTACTTTCTTTGTCCCCACAAAAACTAGAGTCAATGCTTTCTGCAGCAATTAAAGCAGAAGTAAAAAAGTTAAGAAAGTGTTATAATAAGATATAGGAAAAATCCAAAATAAACATGAAATAAAAATTTGAATGAGCAACAAAGAACTTATCAAAGGGCAAATGAAACTAGAAAATAAATTATCCGTAAGAATCAATAGCACGCTGAGCGGTAAAATAAAATCAAGAGAAATCACCTTCTCTTGTACACCGTTTGCTGTTTGGGTGAGAAGAAGATCCATAAGATGGCTTTTTTTATCGGTTTCTTGAACAAATTCCACTCTCTGGGCCATCAAATCAGTGCTGGAACCAACCCTTTCCACAGCAAGGAAGATGTATTTGGAAAGAAAATCAGCTGCCAGTCATCAAAGTGTCAAGGCAGACAAAAGTTCTAGCACATAACTATCAGCTGTCATGGCATCAATAAAGATTTTAAGACACTAATTTAATAAAGGGAAATTTACATACCAAGCACACATTTCTTATGTATTTACATATCTCACGCCTGAACTTTCAGAATTACATACATAGCACTTAGGAGTATGTTAATCACACTTGAAACATTTATGTGTGATCTCTTGTTAGAAGTCAAAAAAAAAAAAAAAAAAAAAAAAAAAAAAAAAAACAATTGATGTCAGAATAGTTCTTAGGAGTATGTTAATCATGACAGTCATTCACTTCCTACACACGCTTAACTTTCTAGCAAAATTAATAAGTAATTATTTAACTTCTAATTATTAAAATTAATAATTATCTATTATTTTAATAAAAAATCAAATAATGTGTTCAGTGTATATCAATATTAATCAATATAAATTGTTATTAAGATTCAACTAAGGGTTTGTTTGGGGCAGCTGTAATTGTTTGAAGCAACAATTGTGAAATTGTTGCTAATAAAGTACATCTTAAAAAATTACATTGGCTATTACAAATTTATTTTTTTTTCGAAAAGTCGGATCTCAGCTTTCTGACAGATACCACACTTTAACAGCTCAAGTTGAAAAAAACAGTTTTTTACCACGACAATTCCTAAAAGCAACAAAAAAACAGTACCTCAAACAAAATTGTGGTGGTAGTCTGAAAAGCAAATCATGCAGAAAGTTGTCTCAAACGGACCCTAAGTGACTACATTGATTAAAAAACACAAAGCAAAACCTATGCAGATAAAAAAAATATTTTTATTTTACAATACTTTTATTTATTTAGCAAGACAAATATAACTCTATTTACTACTCATAGAATTTCTTTCAATATACCAAAGTTTATATTTTTCAAATGTTAAATAAAATAAATAAATAAATATGATTATAGATGCATATGAGGAGTCACTCCTTGATGATACTGACAGGGGATGCAATATAGTCGTGCACCATAAATTTAAATGAAAATGAAAATGAATGTTTAACTTTATGGCAAATTTTGAAAAAAAAATTATATTTTTGGTACACATTTAAACGGCGACTCCAACTGATAGATATTATAATAAATGAATAAAAATAAATAGAAATTTTTTTTTTACTGCTAACAATTTTTTTAAAGCTCTGTTGAATTTTACAAAAATATTTTAAAAAGAACAATTATAATATTAAAGATATTTTACCCATTGAATGATTTAACTCACATCTTCAACTGCAAACATTTTCAAAAAAATTATTATAAGGTAGTAAATCATAGAGTATTTGTACAAACGTCGAAAAGCTCAGATAGATAGGTATTACATTTCAGATTTTATGTTTTGTTAGATATATAAGTTAAATATGAATAAATTGTTGTAAATTAAAATTTAATGAAATGAAATGATTTTTATTTTTTTTTGTATTTTGGATTGTATTCAATTATGACATGAAACTATTATATTTTTTTTTTGTCTAACCATCAATTTCCATCTTCATAATTCTAACCCCCCAAACCAAGTAATGACAATTTAAGTGTAAGATATATAAATACATAAGAACTTTGTGATATGTATGTAAATACTGCAAAATTAAAAAGGGAAAATTACATACATACCATATTATTCTAATGTATTTACATAACACCCAAAATTTTATATTTACAATTATAACATCTTGGTGTCATAACACCATGCATGCAAAGGTACATTTCACTTCTAAAAAGTTAGTAACGATAATATTTTTTAGGTCATATTAAAGATTGTAGACGTATGCATGTAAATGTGAAGGTTTAGGTGATAAATATTCAAATACAAGAATTTTGGGGCAGGTATGTAAATGCCCTAATAAAATAAAACTGCTTATAATTAACTGAAATTCAATCAGTGTAAGAACAAATAAATTTAAATCAAATGGCCTTCAACTTTACCTAAGAAATTAATTGAAAGAATTCAAAGAACAATATCTCATATGCATTTAGGCCCCGTTTCTCACAATAAAATGGGCAGACGTATTTTTTCAGCAATAAATTGGCCAAATGCATTTATTAAGGGTAGATATGAAAAGGAACATCCAAACTACAGAGCACCATTAGATTTCAAAAGCCTAAGGCCGCATAAATGCCCTAAAAGTTCAATATGAATTAAATGCACCAAAAAATAGTAAAATTACAATTACAACTAACAAAGACCTAGACCACAATAAAGAATTGACAGCAGCAAGAAGTTATAAACAGCAGTTCAGTTAAAAGCGAATTAAAGAGCAATTAAAAGGAAGTTCACCAACCTGAGCTCGGATGAATACAGAAAGCGCGGAAGTGGAAAAGGTCCTAGCACAAACTCCGTGCTCGTCAAAATGACCAATGTTAATCTGGACTGCTGCGTGATCCTTGGCCTTACTTAATTGGTTTGTTCCAGAGCTGCAGATGGATTTCCAAAAATATCAGAAACCTAACTGAATCAGACACCTGGATCTGTTTCTAAGAGAACGGAACCGAACCAAGTAAAAAACTAGAAGAGGGCGATTACCGCGCTGAACTTCAGGCGACCAAGGTTCCGGCTGATACCTAAAATGAAGCTCGTCGGCAACTTTTGAGGCTACAACAAGTTGATTTGGCCCAAACAAGACCAGTTCCAACATGTTTAGAGCATTTACATACATACCACATAATTTTTCTGTATTTATATATCTATCAAAATTTTAACATGTCATAAAAAATATCACTATATTTGTTAGAAGGAAATATATATCTCAAGCATAGCTTAATCACAACAAATTTTAGAAATGTAAATATTAAGGAATTATGTGGTATGTATGTAAATTTTCATACTTTATATTTACTAAGCTAGTGAATAGGGGTGCAAGTGAGCCAAGCTGGCTCGTGAGCCTGCTTGAGTTCGGCTCAATAAAAGGCTCGTGACCTGAGCTCGATGAGCTAACAAGGCAAGCTCAAACCAACCCCGAATCAACTCATTAGCTTGTTTAAAAAAAATATTAACATAAAATATACTCAAAATATATTAAATTTCAAAAATTTATCGTTAAGGTTTTAAAAACGTTAAGAAAATAATACATTTTATTGTATATTAGGTGATTTCTTATTATTTATCTCCTAATTATTAATTCTAGTAGCCAACTTATTTTATTGCCCTCGACTCGTATTGGATTTAAGCTCGACCTCAATAAAATTAATAAAACTCAGACTCAAGCTCAAGCCGACGTGGGCTCGAGCTTAACTCGACTCATTTAAGCCCATGATGGTGGATAAATTGAATATAAAAATACAAGCAACTAAATAAATTATAATGGTGGGAAAAAATAGATTGGCAACGATTCTCTTAAGCCAACTATTAGGGTGCGTTTTGAGTCAACGTTGATGTGGCCGTGTAACAACGCAATGCAGCTAATTCACAGCTTTGCAGCTTTTCAAGGAAAACCTAATTTGTGCGGGCAACATTTTCAAAAGTCAACGTTGATGTGGCCGTGTAACAACGCAATGTAGCTAATTCACAGCTTTGCAGCTTTTCAAGGAAAACCTAATTTGTGCGGGCAACATTTTCAAAACGCCGTCATACCGTTTGTTTCACACTTTTCGCCAGCTTATTCGAAACAACGTTTGAGTTTTTACACAAAATACAGGTCGCGAGTCGACCCCTGCGGCCGACCTGCGGTGATAAGCAGCTTATCCTAAAACGCACAAGCTGCCCCAAACGGACCCTTAATAAACCGAATTCTAAAGTTCTTTTGGTTTAGGTTCATAAAAACTCAATTTTCTTAGTTAAAACTTAGATCAAATTGAATGGAACCTATACGATAAAAAAAAATTTATTAAATTTTTTAATTTTTAGCATATTAAGAATTAATCAAAGTTAATTGATCACAGAAGGAGCAAATAGACTCGAACTAGCCCCCCACATTAGCGAATAAATGAAGAGAACTTCAGGTAACAGCTTTGTGCAATCCCAAGTTGATTCAAACTAAAACCCGGTCAATCACTGTTGTATCTAAAACATTTACCCAACTTATCCAGAGATTATTCTATAAATTTTAAGTTACCGTTTTTTTTTGCTGAAAAATAAATTAAGAATAAATAAATAAAATACATTTCAAAATGATTAATAGTAGTAGATAGAATTTACATGTCTAAGAAATTTATGTAAAATTTGAAATAAATAAGATTAATGTAACTGCAAGCAGCCAACCAGGTCCAAAGGGCAACTGCTCTTACCAATCTTGTAGACAAATATGGGAATTTTGCTTCAACAATTAATTTATATATATATATATATATATATATATAGAGAGAGAGAGAGAGAGAGAGAGAGAGAGAGGAAATTACAACTCATGAGACAACGGTCATAACTACTATTTTAAAAACCGAAAACCAGGGTCAACCAAACCAAACATTAAATACAGCCAAACAACAATGGAAGCCAAATAAAAGGAGACATTACTCATTAAACTTAAAAGTCAAAAAGGTGGGAAGGGGGGGGGCAATTACCCCCATAACTTAATCTTCAGTGATATTAAACCCTAGTCAAGAATATATAATCTGAAGAAATGACAGACAAAAATACAGTGTTAAAGACAATGCTACCAAAGGATCAGTCCCATGCGCTTGTAAACCCTGACCCAGGGTTGCCTCCACCATAACCACCACCACCACCATAACCGGATGATGCTCCACCGCCATAACCGCCACCACCTCCACCGCCATAGTAATCACCGCCACCGCCCCCCCTGCCGAATGTGTCCCTCCTGAAGTCACGGCCACCAAAGCGGCCTCCTCCTGAGCGCCGATTACGACCGCCACCCATGTAAGAAGATCGAGATGCATACCGAGCTAGCCAAGGCGGTACCTCTTGGTTCGATTCCTGCATGAGTTCAGACAGCGGCTTGGCCAAAGAGGCATTGTTATCGTTGAAGAAGGCAGTCGCCAAACCCGACTTTCCTGCTCTCCCCGTTCTTCCGATCCGGTGCACGTAGTCATCAATGTCATTAGGAAGATCAAAGTTTACTACATGAGCCACGTGTGGAATGTCGAGGCCACGGGCTGCAACATCAGTTGCCACCAAAATTGGAGCCTGACCAGTTTTGAAAGATCTGAGAGCATACTCACGTTCCTACGTTAAACAACAACAAAAACAACAATAAGCCTTTATCCTGTGTTAAAAAAAATGATATAACATGCATAGTTTTTAAAAACACTCCAAACAACGTTTAGACATTCCAAGTGTTTTTAAAAACAAGCCAAATTAATTTTTTTTAAAAAATAGAAACATACAAAAATATAATAAACAAACATGTTTTTAAAATTTTAAAAAAAATCCAAATAAGCCCCAAGATATGGAATGATAAGTGGAGACAATAAGAATAGGGCTACAGATTTACATAAAAATATGTCAGTTTCAGCCTCAAACACGCCTGAAACTGACTGGACTTGAACGTGATCAAAACCTACTTGCATAAAAGATGAGGGTACCAATGATCAAAAAAAATTATGGGTAGAGCAAGGTGGCTTCCGAGACCATGGAGATTTTATACATTCTTCAAAGAAATAGCATTAACAACAACATACAAATCAAAACATAATAATACATACTAGTTACCACCGCTCCTTGGAAATTGCTATCTAAAATCACTAACAAAACTTCGCTAAAAAATAAAACTGTCCTTCAACTCCAAAAACGCAACACTTATATCAGGTATAATTTAAATTTAAGATGCTCAATTTGGTAATCACATTAAACAATCCATTCAAGTATTGCAACGTTGGATGCCCATCGATTTTACAATTAAATGACTTGGTTGAAAATCAACAGAAAACCGCTGAAGAGAAAAAATAAAAGTCAACTGTCAAAATATTTTTTGTTTCGCCAGCCCCCAAGGGCAATTTAATCTTCTATTATTTGTTATTACTTAGGATAAATTGGGCAAAAATGCTTAGGTTATGCAGAAGATTGTTGTCTTGCATCTTAGAGTTAGTGTTTGGGAAAGATTTCATACCTTTAGAATTGTAGGAATTGGGATAGAGCGCATATCTCTTGAATTGTAGGTACGTATCTAATGAATTCGTGTTCAGTTGTTTGATATTCTTGCAACAAAAGATTCAGTTGTTCTAATTTCTACAAAAAAAATCTCCTTGGATCATATTAAACTGGTATTAGAGCATCCGATTTGGGAAGCAAAGAAGGATCGCAGCCTACAGAAGGGATAGTAGCATAAAGGTTTAGCAGGTCACCAACATGACGTGATTGAAAAAGCCGACGAAGCATAAGAGATTGCAGCGGACGTGACAAGATCGAGCGGCAATACAGCGGCGATTTGTGAAGGTTGGCAAGCCAAATGACAGGATTGTAGCGTACATGAATGAACGTCACACAGGATCACGGTGGTTCAATATAAAGTCATGCTCGAGATTGTTGAGGAATCAAACAAAATCGTAAAGAGCGTAACCTAGCCGTTCTGCTATACCATCACGAATTGAGACGGCTGGGAAGCCAAACGATAGGATCACGCTATAATAGAGTTCCAAAACCGACTCGGGAGTAATTACGACAAAAAAGGATGATTTGGAGAAGATATTAGAGAAAGAGTTGAACCAAATCAGATCTGGAAAGGAGCGTTTCTCAACTATCGAGAGGTAGGTTGTCCACGGAAGAGAGATTCATGGTTATGGAAGAAATGATGAAGTTCATGGAGTTATACGCAAATGGACCATCGCCCGCTGCAGGATCGAGCTAGAGCATAGAAATTAAACTCGAGCAACAACAATTTGAAGGAATTATGCAACATCAGGGCAGCATCGTCGCCTTAGGCCGATTTAGAGCAGCACAATCAAGCAAAGGAGTAAGAGCGGACATGAGAGGCAGCACTTGGAAGGAATGACACGACACCAGATGATTGGAACAAACGAAAGTAGCCAAAATCTAGTAAAGGAGCTGGGAACAGACTCGAACGACCACAATTGGAAGAAATCGCATGACATCTGAATCGCTGGAACAAACTAAAGCACGCAGGATTAAGAGAAGAAGTAGGGAGCATATTCGAGTGGTAGCATCTCAAGGTAATGACGCAACATAGAAGTTTGAAATGAGTGGCAGCAGGAGAAACGAGATAACCTGCAATTCGGGGCCATAAAAGTTCGACGGAAAGGGTTGTGGCATGGATCGCCAACCACGTCAGTGCCCTTTGCTGTGGCATTCTTCTGTGAGGAAGACGATTCACGGCTAATAATGGGAATGAGATAGGCTGAGATGAGCATTGGAGTTCGTAAGTATCTGAATCTAACACTGTGGAGTATTTAAGAGGGAGACTAAGATGGTGGTTTTTGACGATGACTCTAATTTGTGCAAGACTTCGGTAATGTTCAAGATTATGGTGAGTTCAATTCAAAACACGGGGTTGGGATTCTTGATTGAACTGCATCGCAAGGAAGAGACACATAATAGAGACTTCGTAGAGATTCCAATGATCGATGAGGTACTGAATGAGTATTTTGAGGCTGCATTTTTCTCCCAAACTAATTTGAAGTCAGGATACCAACAGTTTCGGATAAAACCGAAGAAAATGCACAAGACTGCATTTCTAACTAATGAGGGTGTATTTTTGGGAGGGGAGCGTTGTTATGTGGGGAGCCATATGATTGGATCCATTAACAATTTTCTCTCTTCCACATTGACGACAAGTGTATTTTTGGGATGGGAGTATTGTTACGCCAACGCCTCAGAACAATTTAGTCTTTAATTATTTATTATTGTTTAGTATAAATCGGCTAATATATTTAGGGTTAAGGTTATGCAAAAGATTGTTGTCTTGAGCCTTAGGGATAGGATTTGGAGAGATTTCCTACCTCTCAAATTGCAGGTGATTGTCTTATATATTCATGTTATTTGATGTTCTTGCAATAAAATATTCATTTGCCCTATTTTTTGTGGATTGCTTGAATCTTATCAAATTCCTTTTCTCCTAAGTGACAAAAAAGAATCACAAGAAAATACACCCACTAACAGATTTCTTGAAGGTTGAATCATCCATACCCCACCACACAAAATTAAAAGCAAATATGAAGGAATTTAGATGCATCAAACTTCATCAAACGAACTGCTAAGCAGATGGCCGACAACAATAACAGGAACAGATATCTTACTTGCTGTGTTCTATCTCCATGAATAGAAGTCGCAGGAAATCCATTCATACATAACCAGTGTTCCAAGGAATCAGCTCCTTTCTTTGTCTCCACAAAAACTAAAGTCAATGCTTGCTGTCGCAGTTAAAACAGAAGTAAAATTAAAAACAAGTTATAAAAAAATATAGGAAAAATTCAAAATAAACATGAAATAAAAGTTTGTATGAGCAACAAAGAAGAACTTAACAAAGGGTAAATGAAACTAGAAGATAATTATCCGTAAGGTTCAATAGCATACATAGCAGGAAAATAAATACAGAGATATCACCTTCCCTTGCACTCCATTTGCTCTTTGGGCGTGAAGAAGATCCATAAGATGGCTTCTTTTCTCAGTTTCTTGAACAAATTCCACTCTCTGGACGATCAAATCAGTACTGGAACCAACCCTTCCCACAGCAAGGAAGATGTATTTGGAAAGAAAATCAGCAGCCAGTCTCTACAGCAAAGTCATAAACGTATGAAGGCAGATAAAAGTTCTAGCACATAACTATCAGCTGTCCACATGACAACAGGAAAGATGTTAACACACCAATTTAATAAAGGGAAATCTACATATCAAGCACACAATTCTTATGTATTTACATGCCACTTCTAAACTTTCAGCTTTACATACATCACTTTGGTGTTTTAAAACTATGCATGAAAAGGTATATTTCACTTTTTAGTAATAGTGCACTTTTTAGTAATAGTGCACTTTTTGACGTGATAATAAAGCTATGCGTCTAAATATGAAAGTTTGGGTATCTGATATATAAATGCATTAGAATTACAGGCTGTGTGTAAATGCCCCAATAATAGCACCGAAACAAAATAAACTTCTCATCCTTCTGCTAAAAGTTAATCATTCATCATCTTCAGCCTAGTCCTAAATATTTGTGGTCAGCTATATAAAAATCCAAATTCCTTCATTAGTTTGAAGGTTAGATTTAACAGCAAATCATCATTGTATCAACATTCAAATCTTTCTTATCTGAGCCAGAAACCGAAAATAGCAACAATAAAAAATAACAGAATGCCTCGAATAATAACAATACTATTAAAAAAAAATTTCAAAAGAAAATTTGATAGCGGTCACAAAACAAAGTATTGTCATATATATGAAGGAACATAAAAAAAAAAAGAGGAACATCAATATGTTTGATTGGTTGCACAGAAACCCATCACGTGTATGTAGATACATAAATGCATGCATGAATGAATGTTTTATCAAAAAAATATGCTTATGTAGATATTTTTTTAAGCAAACAGTCAAATCCAAATACAAGTACTCAGCAAATTAAAAGGTCTTGTGCAGATGCTATGGCAAACATGCCCGTGTAAATAGATAGTATTCATGTTATAAATCCAATTACAAAATCTAAAGCATGCCACAAAGAGAAATGGTAAAATATATGGGACAGCAGAGAATCTCATAGATCCATCATCAAACCACTTTTATAACAGTGACCATTGACTACTATCAACTTAGGCCCCATTTGGGGCAGCTTATTTACATGTTAGGTGTTTTGAAAACACCGTGTTTGTTTTTCACGTTTGATCGGTGGATTCGGAAACGCGCGAGCAATCTCGTCTCCCTCTCCGATTTCAGCTCGCCCAGAGCATGCACAGAAGAAGATTTGGCTCCCTTGCCTCCGGATTTACGGCGATCCTCAGGTTCTCTCTCTCACCATAGGTTATCCTTCGCTGCTTCTTGTTCGATGCTGCAGGATTTAATTTGGATTCGAGATATTGAATTTTCGGATCTTCAATATCCTGTTTTTTTATCAATCTGTTAGAGGTTTAATTTTGATTTTTTTTTTTCTCTGGATTCTGGTGAATCATTGTCGGTGTTTATCTGGATTATGATGTTGATTGGCGCTTCGATTTTAGGTTTCGAATTGGGTCTCCGTAATTTTAACTTATTAGTTTAAAATGGTTTGTTAAGTTATGGATTTTGCAGGGTGTTTTATCTTGATTTTGTTTTAGATGCTAAATTTATACGGTTCAGTTGTTGAATTGAAACTTATGATTTTATATTGGATCAGTATGGATGTATTGGATTCCTTAGGATATGTGAAGGTGTCTTTTTTATTGATAAGGTGGTGATAAACAAGGATGAAATTTTGGGAAGGACCCTAAACCCTAAACCCTAAACCCTAAACCCTAAACCCTAAACCCTAAACCCTAAACCCTAAAACCCTAAACTTTTTATGTAAATCTCATAACGTGAAAATTTACATAATATTCTTTAATGTGATGATGAAGGTTTCGAATCTAATTTTGATAACTATTGCCACGGTAGAATACGGTGTCCATAGTTAAAAAGTATGATGCAAATTTTAACTGCTGTGGTCTATGAGATATCAGATGGTGTTTATCCGGATTTTAGATTTGCTTCAATTGGGAATGACATTGATTTGGCTTTAACGGGGTTGTGTGTTTTTTTTTTTTATGTTGAAAATCACTGGCTCTCTATCGGCTGTTAAAATTAGGTGTTTGAAGAGAAAAAAAAACAGTTATTTACTATGGAAATGGCCTCTTCATCAACACCATCTGATTTCTCATTGACCAAACCTTAGCCTCTGCAATTTGCTCTACTATATATATCGCCCTACTAACACACGCAATGAACCTTGATTCTTGTCATGAGTTATGAAACAATAGAGAATGCGGGCCATAGTAAACTAGTAGATCCCGTATTATACTACTAAATGATGGTTTCACAACATAATTATACATGACCAAATCGCACATCAATGCTCTTCTATCGTTAAAGCCAAATCGATGTCATTGCCGCAATCGAAGCAACCCTAAATTGGAAATACATTATTCTCTATACCATAAACAGTTTTGTTGCAAACAACATTACTTAACAGGGACAGAATGATCATTTATTCAGAAACAGTTGCAAATCAACTGTTTTCAAACAGCTCAAAGCAACTTATCCGGATAAGCTGCTTATCAGCAGATTAGTCAATAAGCTGTAGATGTCCCAAACAGACCCTTAAGCCTACTACTTGAAACGAACAATTTGGGATAATGTCCCCTTTTTAATCTTCTAATTGAGAAACGATAGCAAAGCGGAAACCAAAAAGGTTATATTGATCATCATACTCAACCAAACGAAAATCATAAAATAAAAAAAATTAATAGCTACCAATTCACTTAGAAAGAAAATGTATGCAATCTGAGCAATCAAGCATAACCAACAATTATTGCCCAGCAATTTCAATCGAGAACAAAATAGACCATAAAAACTCTCACTAAGGCATTATTTCTTGATGTTTTTTTTTTTTTATAAATTAAAAAAAAAGCAATTTTAAGAAAAGCAGCTTTTTGAAGTTCAATAAAAATAACGTTCTGAAATATTGATGAATAAATGAAGTTTTATGAAACAGCGATGAATAAATGAAGTTTTATTAAAAGCATTTTTTTAAAAAAGTATAACCAAAGAAGTTAACAAACGAATAAATGACTTTCTCTGAAACAGAAAGAAGTAAGGAAGTTTCCTAAAACAAGGCCAAAATCATTGGTGAACAATTTTAAATAGCTCACAGTTTAACATGTGATAATTAAAACAATCCTTATCGGTCCTTAAGCCAACATCGAAAACATAATAAGCACAAATTTCTTCATAAAGTGCATCAGCACTAAAAATAACTGCTGAAACGGTGAAAAAAAATTAAATAGCTAACAAACGCTAATTAAGAACTTCTGAACAATGCAAACTGTATACATTGAAATGGGCCGATTGGAGAAACTATATATTAGTGAAAGAAGTCATTAAGCTCACCAATGCATAAAATTGCAACCTCATTAATCAATTTGACTCTAGAACTCAATGGTAGGCTGTGCTTATTTTAACTGAATTCAAACCAGTGATATATGTGAAGCAACCCAATAGCCCAATAAAGATACATATAAGAAGCATAAATGCAATCAACGCCCATTATGACTGACAATGTTAAATGAACAATTAATAAATCAACCTGAATCTCTCTGGGAAAAGTGGCACTGAAAAGCATAGTCTGCCTTTGACCTGGTGGAGGCATGTCCATCTGCTCCACAATCTTTCTGATTTGTGGCTCGAACCCCATATCAAGCATTCTATCAGCTTCATCTAGCGCTAAATACCTGATCATTGATAATGACACTCTAGCCCTTTCAAGCAGATCAACCAATCGGCCAGGTGTTGCAACAAGTACATCAACACCCCTCTCTAAGTCCCGCAACTATGAACAATATGCACAATAACGATTAGAAGAAAGAATCCAGCATTCAATAATTCATGCAAGAAACAAAAAACCATGTATAAATTATAGATCCAGCATTCAATTTAATTGTTTTAATTTATTGTATTGTGCGACAGTGCATGAGCGTATGCATGTGCAAGTACTGAGGACAAGCTTGAGTCTATATAGGTGAGGTAGGGAGATGGACAATTGACAACGCAAAAAAGTAGCCTGGCTTAATTTAGCATGTAATCAGCTGTAGTTCCTTTTACAATATTTTGGGAAAAGGGTGGGAGAAAGTTTATTCAAACCGACTTTCCATAAAATGATAACAACCAAGAGCACTGCTATTGTTTAATCTTATGACTGTTGCTGCAGTAAATCTCAAAATAAAAGATCTGCAGACGAATTGCCAATAGAAATCAAATAACACAAACCAATGATCAAGGCATAATACACAAAGGCTCAAATTTTCTCATTCTCCAAAGTTTTAATTCTATTCCATCAAGTCGAGTATATATAATATATATAATACTTAGGCATAAAATTAGACTGAAATAGGTAGAAATCTGACTAGTGATGCATGATATTAAATAATATGAACGACGCATCAACAGCACTTTAAAATTTAAAAATAAAAGTGAAGATAAAGACGCGAAAAATTTACAGGCTATAAATAAATGCCATTTAGAAAGAGCCATACAATTCAAAGTGCATCTTAATTCTCATACATGGTAAGTATAAAATAATAAAGAAAAAAAGTAATAAAAATGGAATAATATCAATGCAAGGTTATAACAGGCAAACTCTTGTTACAAAGTTCAAAAAAAAAAAAAAAAAGAACAATTGTTGTCAGAATAGTTCTTCGGAGTATGTTAATCATCACAAACATTCACTTCCTATATATCCACATCTAAAGAAAAATGTGTCTGCCCCAAAGAGTGTACTCTCGTGATGATACTCTGACTCTCAGGTTAATAAGTTGCCTCAAAAAGAAGGATAAGAATGGATCCACAAAGGTACAGATATTTATAGTTATGAATGTGAATGGTGGTTTAGTATTATCAACAAGATAGAAGTTACTGTCTCTGAGAACCATATTGAATAATTTTGCCATTTTCTAACAGGCATTTGGATCATACAATCAATAGAAAGGCTAAGAAACAGAATACCATAGAGTTGGACCATTATAACGCTAAAGAAATAAATGCATGATGGAAGTATTAAGCTTTTGAGATTTAAAATTTGCCTCAATGGATCATTTTAATTAGACCATTAGATTCAAAATAAAGCTTCAAAATTAGTGTTGATCCATTAAAGTTAATTAATAGGCCATCTCAAGTCTTACGATGATTTGATGGTTAAAATTTAGAAGAATCATTGCATTATTCTAAAGCAATTGCACAAAGATTGTGGAAGCATGAATCTTTATATAATTTATCATACAAACAAGACTAATCAATCGAAGGCTCTAGAAAACTTTTAAAAATCAACAATGTAAGGATGAGTTTGTAAAGATGAAAGACATGGGAGCTTAATTGCAAAATTGCAGTTTTAAAATCTTATGTTACAAAAGAAAGAATAATCAAGAGATTTAAATTGAGTTAATCAGGTAAACAAATTTCACTCCTATTTATCCTTAATTTTAAATAAACAATTTAAAGAGAGAATCTAGAGTTAGCTATTTCTAAGGAGCAGCCACCACATTCTGATTTATTTCAAACTTTCATAAATTTTTCAACTTATCTTGGATTTCTATAAATAGACATGAAGTTTGTAATCTAAAATGAAATTCAGATTGAAAGAAAATTTAAATTACCATTTCTAAAGCTTCATCCTTCCCTCTAATGCTAAGCAGTTTTTCCTCTACCTATTGTCATTCCTAGCCCAAGCACTTTAGCTAACCTTCCTTGTTGGGACGCCACTGAATTATATCACTTAAAACCACAGGAAACTAAGATGTAGAACCAAAAAATGTATTAGCTTTTTCTACCATTTCTTCCAGCATCAGTAGTACACTTGTGCAAAACCATTAGGTTTAGTCACAAACTTTATGGATTGAGTCACCATAAATCTGTCCAACACACAAATTTGTTGATTCCCTCTCCCTTTGTAACCCAAAAACAATAAATGCGTTTACTAATTAAAGGAAAAAAGAAAAGAGAAAACCAGTATACCTTATGACATTACTAATAAAATACAATTCCCTCTTATTAATGTACTTTCTGCCACTTCCTGAATCATTATCCACATCAACTTTAGATCACATTTCAGTAACGGCACTGGCTCCATCTAGTGTGAACAAAATTCATGGTTATATTAAAAACCTGGATGGATGCCATTGGTGATTCAATATGACATGATTACTACGGCTATGAGACTGTAACCAAAAACAGGAAACCTGTCCAACACAGTTAGTCATCCTGTTCTTTTATTACACAAAAAAATAAATTCACTCACTAATTATGGCAAAAAAAGAAATAGAAACCCATTATCCAACAATACATTAACACGTAAACAAAATTCTCTTATCTTAAGATGCTTCTTACCAATTCCATCAGCCTTATCCATTGTCAAATTAAAGATTACATTTTCGTATCCAAACAATAATTCCAACTAATGTGGAAATTTTCCATGGTTAAATTAGAGGCCAGAAAAGATGCACTTGGAGATTCTATGGAACCCGTGAACTAAGACAAAATGGTGATTCTGTTGAACCCTTAGACTACGAATAAATGGAGATATTAGAGACAACTGAAGGCAAATTTAACAATAAAGAATAGATAATCAAGCAAATTTTTAATAAAAAGAAAAAAAAATGTCCTAATGATCATTTTCTTTGAAACAATCAAAGAAATTTGACTTACATTTCCAAAATTTACTCCTTTACTTTTTACTCCAACATCCTTCAACTTCTCCTCTCGGTTTTGACTTTCCTATCGTTTCCTATTATTTGAGCATTATGGTTGACCTCAGTTGTTAGAATACTAATGGCTTCTATAACTTATGGTAGCCAGTAATTAAATTGCAGCAAATGATCCCTCTTTTTTCAAACATTTGAGCTGAAATCCTCTTTGCTCAAATTAGTAGACATCACATAGACAACAGATAGAAAAATATCCAACACATAAACTAGTTTCCATTGCAGCTTTCTAACCCAAAACAATACATTAATTCAATATTTAAGGAAAAAATCATCATACCTCAATAAATTAAAAAGAAAGACAACTCATTGCCCCCAAATACTTGGTCCGAATTTCATAAGCATTGTCCATGTCAACTCTAGATCATATTTTGATATCGAAGCACTAGTTCCAACTAGTTCGAAAAATTATCATGGTTAAATTAAATACTCAGACGGATACCATTAGTAATTTAATGGAGCATTAGGACTACAAGCATGAGGAAATAATACATAAAATTGAATGTCATCTAAGCATGACAGAAAAGGGTGGCTCTAAAAATTCCCTCAAAATATATATGAGTGGTTCTGCGTTGAAATTTCAGAAGGCCTAGTAGAACTAAATAAGATGCTATCTAGAAACTTTGCTCTCATCAAAGTATCAATACAAAATTATCAAAAGAATAATAAAACACTATCATTTTTATGAAATAACAAAATGTGGTATTCTATTGCCCTATTGTCTCACCAACATTGGATACGAAAAAGATCAACATACTAAAAATCATAACAAGTGTGTTAAAAGCACTATTCTCAAAGAAAAGGACAGCAAATAGTATCTTAAATGTTGATCTACATCAAATGATGAAAAACAGACCATCCCAACCTATTCAAAAGCTCACAACTATAGAAAGAACAAAAGTAAAAAATAGAAAAAAATTTAAAAATAGAAAGAGCTGACATTCGCAAAAGCAATTGAAATGAGATTGCCAAGACCATCACACTAAAGAATCCTGAAAAACAGCAGTGCAAAAGTCCCCATCAAATCACACAGATAGCATCTTAATTGTTCATACGCATCAAAGGAAGGAGGATGATCCATTCCAACCTACTCAGAAAGCAAAGGAGAATAAAGCAAGAGTAAAACAGACCTAAAAATTAAAAACAACCAACATTTGCAGAAATAAAAGAAATTTGCCGAGTAGGAATCCAGAAAATTTACAAAAATATTTCCAAAATCAACAATGAAAGGATTGCTCCACAAACACATATTAAGTAGGGTAAAAAAGCAAAAGAACAGTTTCAATTTCCAAAATGTGTGGGAAAAATCATAGAAGGAATAAGATAATTAAATAAAGAGTCTGAAGGAAAGGAAATTGATTCCAAATAAGAACATTGGATCATTAACCTAGCCAACTCCAATCTTATTTCGTGCATCATAAAACAAGAAAATTGGGACTTCAAATTTTCCCCTAAAAGCAAGGAGGCCCATTCGAGCATGTGCAACATGTGAATTTCAACTTGAAAGCAAATTTTTGTAAGCTTTTCAAATTGATGTCTTTTATAGTACCTGCACACCTTTCCAAATAATATAACTTAGGCTTAAATTTTAATAAAATAATGCATCAAGTCTAACGAAACTATCTTGATTTCAATCTTCAAGCTTTGCAAGCTTGCCAAAATGCATGCATGTGAGTTTACTTTTAATCTTTGATATGTTTCCTGGTGCATGCGCACACCTTTCAGTCTCCACTCATGATTATCACAACAATATGTGTTGTCTCGTCATTTGAACACATTTTGATTATGGGTGTGTTTTCAAAATGAAATGTCAACTTTTAAAATGCACCAACACATTTGCTCACACACACTGATTTGAATTTAATTTGATTTTGTGATGCAACCTTATGCCATTGAGATTATTTACTAAATCATTTTGGAATACTTCCTCACTTACTTTAATTAAATGCATGCATTGCCTTTCATTGTGGCTATCAATGAATGTCAATTAGTTGCATGCCTATCAAAACAGATAGATGGATAGAATTTTTACATATTTTAGATTTTCTTTGCATGTTTTAATTCCAATTATTCGTGCATACTGCAGAGCGGAGCTGACTGATCCATCAAAATTCAATTCTAATTCTTTTGAAGTGACTTGCAATGCAATTTCGGGTGTTCTTTTTTATCAAATTTTGTAATTTTATATTCACTCATCATACATACACAAACGCAAACAATTTTTTCCCCTCATACTCTTTTTTTTATAGTTCATTTCCTCTGATACGTGCCGACTCATCTCCCACACACCCACACACAAAATCACTTTTGGTTCCTTTCTCATCTTTCTTCCTCTTATAAATCCTTTCCTTCAAAAGCCAACGGCTAATCTCTCTATTATTTTATTCATGTTGTCCCAACAGTCTTTTGCTTCCTAATGTTGCAGGAATCAAAAATGCAAGAGCCAATCCCTTCTTCTAGCCCTAGCTCTAGCACTCCAAAAAGGTATTTTCATTGGACATCCAAAACACACTTGCTCGTACTACACAGATCCAAGTGCTATAAATTTGTCCAATAAAAATACCTCCTGCTATCTGGCTCCTTTGTGACCCAATAAAGTTAATTTACTCACTGTTTAAGATATAAACCTTTAGAAAAAAAAAATAACTGCCTCAATACATTCATTACAAAACCTAATATGCTTTTCTTAGGTTCTTTCGGTCAATTTCATAAACCTTCCACACATCCAATTCATGGGCTATGAAAGAAAAAACGTAAAAAATAAAAAATAAAAAAAGATAGAAATTGCAGCATAAAAGATCCCATATAATAATTAAACTGCATGACTAAAAGAGGTAAAGCACGTAACAATATAAATAATACAGTTTCGAGCGTACTTATATTTTGTTTAGTTTCTCTCAAAACACTTCACTTGCACTCTACACTGCTTATCTAATAAAGCTCTGAACAAATTGCAAGTTTAATAACACAGACACAAACAGTTCAGGAACTTGGCATACAGCATATGAATGGATGTTCATGTTTTGAATCATCATTAAATCTTATAATGACTAAAATGTAGTTAATACTCTCACCATATAGCTGTTCATTGAGAATCACCCTTTTGCAGTTTCTAGAATTAGCAAGAGGGGTCAATACGAAAAGTAGATGAATACATTACGTTCAATAAACTTTTCACATGTCAAAAGTAAAAAAAATTCAATCGAAGATCAACAGGTCCTTCAGAAATAACATAAACAGGTTTATGTAAACCTTAAGAATCAATTACCCTACTGCCATAAAGGAATCAAATTAGATCTTGAGTAGCATCATATGAATTAAAAATTCTACACAAGACAACTAACTCTTCCAATTAAATGGATAAAAATATAGAATTAATACAACCCCTTACCTCATGACAGACTCTACATCACAAGTACATGCGTAGTCAAACAGTGATGAGCTCAAACTAGAGATTAAAACTATTCAATGTAATTTCTCAATACTTTCATTCGCTTGATCTATTTCTAGGTTGAGGAGTGAGAATCAACAAACAAACGCAGAACATTTACTCTGCAAAACGCTAACCAAATCCTTTAGATTTCAACCACCATCAGCGCTACATTCTGGAAATGGCTAATAAGACTGCTTGATCGTAAAAAATTATAGCATAGCCGCTCGTATATCACAGAAAAGATGTTATATTACATTTAAATCACACAGAAATGGCATTCTTGACGCAGCAGCAAAACTTCTTTTTTTAGAACAGAAATTTGGACATTCAGAGTTTGATGTCACCTCCCAAAAGAGCCCTTATGGGTGGTGGGCAGCTCAAGACTTAAATACTGTTTTTCGGCCCTACACATAGCCAATGTGGGACTATTTGTCTGTGACATTCTCCTCCACCCAATCATGTGACGCCCTCGTCACGAATCAGCTCCACCGAGGGTCCCACTGGACCATGGAGAGTCCACACACCTGGCAGGCAGTAGTCTGCTCTGATACTACTTGTCACCTCCCAAAAGAACCCTTATGGGTGGTGGGCAGCCCAGGACTTAAATACTGTTTTTCGACCCTACACCTAGCTGATGTGGGACTATTTGTTTGTGACATTGAGGTCGAGATTTGAAGGGGATAAAATCATCAGCAATAGATTTATTAAAGTAAACAGTTAAGATCCAATTATACAAAGAAGATGCGGACAGCCTGGTGTTGCAAGTGAGGTTCATTGCATAAGTGAGAGATCACATCGCATGTTAAAGTGCACTTGAAGAGAACTTCTAAGGTAGTGCCCCAAAAACGAAATTTTTGGGTGTCGGGCGCAATAATAATAAAAAAAGTACACAAAAAATTGAGTGGATTGTTATTTACTTGTATGATTGAATTGAGACCGAAGGAAGTTCCTAACACAGTCAAAGAAGTTAACTATAGTAACTGGGCGACACACCCAAAGAGGTTTTCGGTTCTCTTGAGAAGATCAAAAGAGGATGTCCACTGAGCCAACCAAGTGAAGCTCTTTAAGGGCAGTCATGAGTTTTTTAAAGTGTTGGTCATCCATTCAAACCGCTTGGTTGTAAACATCAACCATTTCTTTGCATTTCCACGGAAAAACTGCATTACATATATTGAATACAAATTTTAAACTTCTTTTTACATATCCCCAATCAAAGGAAGCTCTTTAAGGGCATTCACGAGTTTTTTAAAGTGTCGGTCATTTATTCAAACCGCTTGGTTGTAAACATCAACCATTTCTTTGCATTTCCATGGAAAAACAACATCATATATATTGAATACAAATTTTAATCTTCCTTTTACATTTCCCCAATCAAGGGAAGCTCTCTAAGGGTGGGGTTATGGGTTTTTTAAAGTGCTGGTCATATGTTCAAACCGCTTGGTTGCTAACATCAACAATTTGTTTGCATTTCCTTTGAAAAACAAGCTTACATATATTGAATACAAATTTTAAACTTCCTTTTACAATTTCCCATCATTTTGGAACTATAAATACTTTATTTAGTCACAAAATGAAGAGTTCCTTTGTTCTCAAGCATCATTTCTTCTTGAAATAAACAATTTTTCGCATGTTTCTTGCACGATATAGCTCCAAAATGTAGCTTGATTTTAAACTTGTTCCAATTGAGCAATAAGGTACGTAAGTTTAAAAAAGGGGTGATGCCAAGATGACAGAAGTTGAACACCAAAGAGGATGAGCAAAAAAGTATTATTGGTGAAGCTCATTGATCCTTCAAAAAAGGTAGCATACATGTTGGCAAAGGTGGCTAGGAGAGAGCTAAAACAAATGTGCACATCACAAGAGATGGAATGGACCAAAATAGGGATAGGCTGTGGATCTTATCTCCCATATAGAGGCAAACATAAAGGGAGTTCAAGTTTCAAATAAGGAGGTCAACATGGACGACCATTTCACATATCATGTGGTGCAAACTAGAAAATATATTAAAGACCCATTTGTATTGATCCTTTAACTCCTTAGTTTTCGTTGTAAGAGTTTCTAACATTTTGTTTGCTTGGGAGTGAGGGCACAATTACCTCAAAACGTGGTTATAAACATACTCTCATCCTTCTCGTCATGCTCTCAAGGCACTACAATTTTTTTTTTCATTGTAAATTTCTCTCCACTCTTATTTTTTCCTTTTCCATTCCAAGATATCTGGATTCTTGTTCCACAAAAATTACATGTAGATGGCCCTCCTGAAGACGGCGTGCAAGTGAATGGGTGTAGAAACGTTAACTCAAGTAAACACCAAGTGAGGAACTGTCAGCACAACTTCTGAAGGGTATGTTCCTTTGTTTCCAGACAAAAAAAAGTGTAAAGAATAAAGAGCTGAAGTAGTGATGATGACAAGAGGCAATGCCAACGCTCGCAAGGATTAGTTCAGTGCATGATTGCAATTACATAGAGCGAAATGAGATGCAACTAAAGCAAGTATAATCAATTAATTAAAGATCTGTTGGAAAAACACAACTACACTGAAAATACCGAGATGGTGCAAGGTTCTAATGATAGAATGAAAAGGAGAAAGATGGGCTTCCTGTTACTATCTTTTAGTCTATCTAGACTAGATATAAGTACAGCAATCCTCCTTTGCAAGTAGCAATCAAACCCAAAGGAGGCAGAAGCATAAAAATATAACGAATTTGAAAACCAATATTAAGAATAAACCATTCGCTGGTCTCAATTATTTTAGCCTTTCAAAGTTCAAAAAAAAAAAGATCCCTTTGGTGCACCAAGGTTTGGAAGCTGCTTTATCAAAGAAGGTAATTAGAAGAAAGATTGCACAAAGAGGTGTTGAGCAAAGCTCTCAAAGGAAATACTGAATCTCTAACACTACAGTATTTTGGAATTTTGTATATTGCAAAAAATTCGGCAGCCAATAATTTTACATCTTAGCAAGATGTCGTATACATTGCAAATGAGAACCTCCAAACACTTGAATAAGCAAGTAAATTATTTAAACGGAATAGTTTAATTTAATAAGCATAGGAGTCAGAATATAGTATGAAGATTGTGCAACTATGTTATTAAGGTTATTTACTAAGTATATAAGAAAATTTTATCATTTTTATAAAAAGGATTTCTTAACCATGTCAAAAACAAAAGAATCAACTAAAGGGTTGTTTGGTTGGAAGAATTTGCAATGTATTATTAGGGCTGTCAAAACGGCTTGTTTATTGCGAACAGTTCAGTTTCGGCTAGTTAAGAAGCTCGTGTTTGATTCGTTTGCTAAGTTAATGAGCTAAACACAAACTTTTTTTGCACTCTATATATAAATGAGCTGAACACAAACTAAAAAATTGTTCGTTCGTGATCAGCTCTTTTTGGCTCTAAATTATTAAATTATTAAATTATATATATATATATATATATAATGTATATATAGAATTGATGAGTAATATTTAAAAAAAATTGAATTGACTACAAGGCTACTAAAATTTATGATCAATTAAAATTATTAATTCAAAAATAAAATAGAATAAAAATATATTAAATTATATTTAAATAATGTTTTAACATAAATAATAAGATTAAATCTTCCCCAACCCATAACATCCTACAGTTTGCATGATTAGGGTTGTTAAGATGACTCTTTGTTCGCGAACAGCCCTTGTTCGGCTCGCTAAGCAAACGAGAAAAACATGAACACATTTTTTTTTTTTGAAATATAAATGAGCCGAACACGAATAGTGGTAGTTTTTAAACAAGCTGAACACGAGTTAAGCCTAGACTCGCTCGTGTTTGGCTCGTTTACACCCATATGTACTATAATTCTTTTGCGCGGATTTTAGAAAATTAATTGTTTTATATGAAGAATTACAAATACAGTATATAAGATGAAAGAATTTGAAATTTATATTGTAGTTCATATTAGTTGAATTTATAATTTAGTTGATTTGGCCAAATCTGATATTTACACCATTCATTAATGTAAAATACTATTGGTCGTGTCGCTTGTCGTCGCCCTCGCCAACTTGTTGTCACTTGCCTTCACTATCAACTGCTAGCCCCGCCACCGCCACCACTCGTCCGCTGCCACTAACCTCCTGCTCGCTACCACAGGTGGCCTCTCACCCGTCGCAGCTGTCGAACGTCACCCATCACCGGCTAGTAATACATTGTATATTTTGAAATACATTCATTTCAAACTACTTCAAACCAGAAAAAAAAAATCCTAAATTTATATTACAATGAAACAAACAACTCAAAATATTACAAATACAATACATTACTTTTGTATTACAATCATTTGACACTGCATTACTTTTTCAACAAACCAAACAGCTCCTAAATTTAAAAGAAATTCAAAGAAATGTTAAATCTAGTCAAGACAATGCATATGAAGGGTATATTGTGTTCGGAGGATCAAGAAAACAGAAACAAAAACTCAAAATAAATTCAAGATCAAAGTCAGATGCACAAAGAAAAAGCTTTCTTTGTCATAAAGATCATTTAAAAAAAACTCAACACAAGAGAAGAACCCAAAAAGAGTTAAAGTTAGAGAAGAGATTGAGACAATGTACAAAAGATATGAAAATGTCGTCCTATCAATCTCAGATTTTGATCCAAGCAAGGAGTGGAAACTATACTCGGGATGATCATATTGTATTAGAACAAATAGGAGTAAATTCGAGTCTCAATCAAAAAGTAGCATAGCACATTAGTTTTAATGGCGTGTGTACACTGCGAGGTAAATTTATACAGTTGGAGAGTGTGTAAGCGTGCATTGGGATCTTACTGATGACACCAAGCTGTGGCATAAAAATTATGAGTCTTGCATAAGCTTAATAGGACCTGAAGGATTGCGCAAATTAAAATTCCTTAAAAACTAAAAAGCGTAGAAATTTTGAATTCTTATGAAAGTTTTGCAGTGCGTCAAAATTTTTCACTTCAGAGCATAAACCTAAGGAACCTTTTATTATGTGCATTCAATAAAATTGTGGATATAATTCTTAAAACATGAAAATGAAGTTTTTGAAAATTTTGAAATGAATAATTTTGGTTGAAACACAAACGGGAAAAAGGTCAAGAAACTCATACCAAACAATGCCTTCGAGTTCTGTACAAATTAATTTACGGAGTACTGCAAAGAGCAAAGAGCAAAGAGTGGCACCACATCCCACACTAAGGATGATACCCCAACAAATGGGCTAGCCAAATTTTACAAAAAGATGAATCTTAAATAGGTAAGATGTTTGTTGAATAATAAAAGTCTATTGACATTGAGTTCAAAACCCCATAAAAATAGTGAATTGGAAGACTAGAAGTCTAAAACAGGCTAAAGATATTTGATTGCATTATTATGCTCACATTACTTAGGATAAATTAAAACCAATAGTTCAAAAATATATCTTCAACGGACAGCCTAAAATGTGAAGGAGAACAGTTTTTGTTTAGAGCCATATCATCCCAAATTTCTGATTAACAAGAATTTTGTTTTGAATGATGAATAGAAATTTTTCTCCTAGAAAACTTTGGTTTGAAGTTAAAAAAGCAAATGATACAACTCAAAAAATGCAACCTTCGGTAGAGCAGTAAAAAAAAAAACTACAATTTCTGAAAACAATGATCAAGAGTCAACTAAGGCAAACCTAGGAAAGCCTAAACAAAAGAATGCAAAAGGAATACTTTGTATACCAAGGGATGGACCTAGGCTTTTGATTCAAGAACCATAAAGATATGAGCAAGCAGATACCATTATAATGCATTTGTGACATGTTTCTATCAAAAAATAAACCAAGTTCCTATAAAGAAGTAATGCAAAATTATTTCAAATGGGTCCTGCAAAGGAAAAGACTAACCAGGTAAAATTATGTCAAAGTCAAGAAGCTCCATCAAATCAATTCCGATCAGAATTGCTGCTAATTGGGTGGCCTGGGTTAATCTAGTGTACAGAACCCAATCAAAAAATGAGACATAGTCAGCAGGCATTAAGCTGGTAGGATAATCATTAAACTAATCTATATGGTTCCCGCTATCATTAGATGGGTTACTCTAGTTGACTTAGTCAATAAGCGAGGCCTGTATTAACTAATCAAGAGTAGACAGTGCAGCTGATAGTCATAGTAGCTTCACAAATCCCTCTTTCAAGTGACCCATGAAATTGAGATTGATGGCCCCCCTTGTCAATGGATCCTGTAAACCAAAGCAAGAACTTCCTAAAATTTAAGTCAAGTTGAACAAGTTAACAACACCAAGGCTATTATGGCTTAAAAATAGTGATGTAACTCGAATTGTATTCACAAAATGACTAGTACAGTCAGTTTTGTTGAAAAGATGATCGCATAAAACACTTTCCAATTCACTATAAAAGGATTGTATAGCCAATGAAGAGTCCTATAAGTTTACCTGAATCTAAGGTTCAAAAAGAGGTGACCCAACTGCCAAACCACATAAAGGTCAACATATTAGAAAACTTTCAAAACTAAGGCTTGTCAATGATTAAGCACAAAATTCAATAATTAGTTAGAACATGTTATTTTTTTTTAAACGAAAGCACAAAAATACTTATCTTGAGGGCTAGCAATGTATGACAACCAAAATAAAAAAATAAATAAATGAGTTCCCACAACTAGAACAGCCCATGCTTCATTGTTAAAGCTTGTTACACATTAGCTGTTGAGGACCCTAGAGTACCAAAGATGGCTGCACAAATGTGGAGTAGAAGTCATTCAATCATACGGTAGCCAATCCTACATCTACAAACCCAGCTATTTTCTAGGGTGTATTATCATTTGCTGTGTAAGTATCACATAGAATGTCCAATTGTTAATCATGCTGACCATGTTTAGACAAACAAATTTCATCAAAAATATATTTCCCCAACCCAACTAATGGCGAGAAAAGCAAGGTGGTCTATGCCATCAGGCTATTAAAGATTAGAAATTTCAATATTGAACATCGATTGATAATCTTCTCTTGCAGGAAAACCAAACTATTTTCTTTGATGTATTATCTTTGCGAAGTAAGTTCCACATTGGAAGTCCATTTCATAATTCCGTGAAGGGTCCATCTGATAATTCCGGAGGCCGTATTTAGACCAACATATTTTCATTAGAATTATATTTCCCTAACCCAAATAATGACAAGGAAAGCATGGTGATATATGCCACGAGGCAGGTAGCTATTAGAAATTCCAATAGACAGCCCATTGTTACTTCCCAATTAAGGGTCCATCTGAATATTCCGGAGGCCGTATTTAGACTAACATATTTTCATTAGAATTATATTTCCCTAACCCAAATAATGACAAGGAAAGCATGGTGATATGTGCCACGAGGCAGGTAGCTATTAGCAATTCCAATTTGGTGTTACCTAAAATGATCATTAGCTTAATTTAATCAAATTAATTTTATTAAATGTAACTAGAGAGTTCAATGCTACATGCTCCTCTTCTAACAGTAAAAAAAATCAGGTGCACTTTAAGAAAACTAAAGTTATGCAAGCTTGCAAGTGGTTTCTGACGAGAAGGCAACAGTGATCAAGAATGCTTAAGAGGTCACAAGCTTGATTTTTCTTCGGAGTAAAAGATGCCTAAAGGCGAACTCAAAAAAATTTTGAATGGATGAAATCTAGCCCCGCCAATAGAATGGTTCTACTGCATCGCGCTAGAGAAAGAAGTGGGAGAGGGTGATCCTTCAACCCAAAATTGATCCTGCACGAAGGAAAAAAAGCAAGCGAGTGGGAAAGAGCAACGACCAATTACTTTAATATTCAGTAATGGCTAATACAAAGAAAGGCTGTAAAGATTACTCAGCCTAGGAGTTGACTTTCAAAACTGGAAAAATTCAAAGTATTTTCAGCTATAAAACCAATGTGATCGATCGAAATTTGATCAAAATGTAACATTGAAATTTAGCAGGAAATTTTAATATTTCAAGAGATCTTAAGAAAATTTACTCCATGATTATTTTTAAATCTATTAGATTTATTTTGTGATTAATAATGCATTCTACGAGCTCATAATGCACTAATTTAACAGCAAAACTAATAGGTTTAAAACCTATCTTGATACAAATTGTATCAGGATATCTTGAAACAAATTTTATTCATGCAGTGACATGACACAAGTTGAAGAAATAAATTTATTTGTGCTCCTTAGGAAAACAACCAAAAAAATGCTAAATTGGCTAGAAAAAGTAGAAGTCATCAAAATATACAAAAGTTGATCTAGTAAAGATGGCACACCTAGTCAAGCCAAGACAGATCACATTGATAGCCCTACGGGAAGCGGATGGGGGAGGGGATGAAAGCTAAGAGAAAGAACCATAAAATAACTAGCACGATCAAAGTTGACGTCAAGTAGCTGTACCTAAGAGAAGTTTTCAGTTGTGTTGAAACCAACAACCAAAAGATCTGGCACTAAGAAAATTCTTCTCAGATAACAGTGGAAACAATAGCATTAGCTGAATTGTTATAATTCATGAGGCACCAACCCTAGTTGGAGATGACTGGTGAGTTAATGGTTGAAAACATCTCTCGTGCAAATAAGAACTCCCAAATGGAACATTATCAGAGCCAAGAAGTAAACCATCAAAAGTAGGTTCGGGTAGAGACGACGACAACACGGAAAAGAGTTTCTTCCTAGGGTTCTACTGTTAACAGTTTTCTAACAAACATATGCTTGTGATTATACGCAAAAAATTAGTCATCACAAGAAACCAGCTGCTAAACCAAAAAGAACACGTCCTTGACTAGCTACAATAGTAGAAATAAGACAAAAAGAGGCGATATACATAGGAAAGTGAACATCCACTGTAACGAGGAACTCCATTTGGTGTTCGAACAAAACAAAAAGGCAAATATCATAGCCTTGAGGTTGAAGGTTGTCGAGGTGCTGGGCAACAACCTACTAATTAAATAGTGCATGTTGAGTCAATGTTGCAATCAATGAATCATGAAAAGTTAGACTGAATGGGTCCGAATGAATAATGAGCAAACAAAGACTACATCATTATCGCAAATAACATAAGGCATTTGATATCAAAAGCATTGCATGAATCTTAACTTTGTTTCCAGATGTCCAACTCATTAATATAATTCTAGCAATCAAGAAAAACAGAATATAAATTTGATGTTGATAATGCTGCTTGCGACTTAAAGAACATCAGACAAGTTCTAGAAAGTAGGAGGCAGTGTTCACACAAGTTAAAATTCCTAAAAATACCAACCAAATGGAAGTGCCTAAAAGCAAGGTATAAAAAGTTAAATTATACTAACAAATGACTTGAATCAGCTCAAATTTTGAATTGCAATTAATCAATTTTGGCTTGACTCAAACTTGCTAAAGTCAACATCGAAATAAAAAATTTCCAGTTCAGGTTGGCTCACCCAAATTGATTAGATATCACCACTATAAAAAAGAAAATATTGCTTGCTATTTCAGCGAAAGTTTACACCCTTCACATAACCTACAATCCAAAAAAGAAAACAAAAACACAAACAAAATGGAAATAATGATGGGTGAAGATGGGTGCCCTCTGAGGATGTAAAACAAATTCATACGAGCAAATAACAAGCATTCAAGGCTGACTATAAACGTATTTTTTGATCATCAAGAAAAGTTAAATGGCCTTCAGTGCATAATAAGTAATCCAAACATAAATCATACAATTATTTAAAAACAGTTGCTTAATCGTCACATTGAAAAAAGGTTGATTAATTGACAGGAAAATTTAAAAAAAAAAATAGTGCTATCAATAAAAAGCAAGCAATATAAGACATAAGTCAAGCTTGTAGCAATTTCGATGTACCATTACAGAAGTACTCATGCTATCTTCATCGGTGAAAATTTCCAAATAACGCATTTACACATATTGAAATCATCCGTAGTAGTCTGAAGTGATGACCAGCAAGACAATGAACGCATCAAATAGAAAGGAGAGAACAAAATGTGTCAGTGAGACAAAAAAATCATCTTGTTATAAAAAAAATTTATTTTAACTCGAACATTGCTTCCATAAAACAAAGCAGCAAACAATCCACGCTTTGCAAACCCCAGGCTACTGAATCTAGAAACATTGTGCAAACAACATGGAAAATGCTATTGATGCAAAAAAAAAAAAAAAAAAAAAAATTCAGCCGAAACATAAAAAAAAAAAAAATACAGCCGAAACATAAAGCCAAAAGACGAAGCTTGATTAAAATAAAAGGATGGATTAAGAAAAAGTGTGCAGTTTTTTAAGAAAAAAAATTATTGCGCCAAACACTGTTGATTCATTCTGCTAAACATGAACCTAAAAAAAAAAAATACTAACCTGGTTATTAAGTGGGGCTCCCCCATAAGCAACCACCACCTTAACGCCAGTTTGATAAGCAAACTTCCTAGCTTCCTCATGTATCTGAGAAAAAAATATATATGAAGCAACAAGAATAAAAAAAATCGTAAACCAAAAATTTGTAACACAAACATTAACTCAAATCAACATACCTGAACAGAAAGTTCACGGGTTGGCGATAAAATCAGAGCAAGTGGGAACACAATTCGAGCCCCTCTAGGTTTCTGTGCGGGTGGGCTCCTCATTATCCCACTTATAATGGGAAAGCAAAATGCTGCGGTCTTTCCAGATCCTGTCTGTGCACAAGCCATCAGATCTCTTCCTGCTAGAGAGATTGGAATTGCATATCGCTGCACTGGTGTCGGCTTCACATATTTGCATCGCCGAATGTTCTCATTTAAAGCTGATCCAAGATCAATCTCGGAAAAGGTATTGGCGGCAGGCGGCACATTATCACCACTGGTCTCAACCGGAATGTCTTCGTAAGCATCAAAATTGATCCCAGTGTTCTGCTGGTCGTTGAAAGCCGCTTCTGTTTTGTCATCCTCATTGCCAAAGGGATTGACTTCCCGATCCCTACCTCGATCCCAACCACCGGTCCGGGAGTTCCACCCACCACCACCACCACCACCACCACCTAACGGACGCCCGCCAACATAGCTGGAGCGGCCGACATCATGGCCACCCCCACCGCTTCCCCAGCGATTACCACTAGAAGGTACGGGGTACCCTGAAGGCCTCAAAGCAGTAGAGCCACCATCGGGCTGAGTAGAAGCGTGAGGATCTGAAGCAGGAGGACGGTTACGGAGATGAGGAGGGACGTAAGAACTTCGTTCAGAGCGAGAAGCCGCCGCAGCACCAGCGCCGGAGGAGGTGGTGGTGTTGCTTCCAGATACCGCGCCCGCCGAGCTCTCGGCGTTCGCGACGGAATCAGCCCATGATGATCGCATAATTGGAAGAAAATACGCGGACTTCAAACCTACTCCCTAACACAACACAAGGAACCACAAACAGATCGAGGAAACAATTCCAGTATGAAGTCTAATGTATCACTTTTCTGCGAAAAAAAAACCAAATCAAACATCAAACACCTCAAACGACAACTATCTACCATGCGAGATCTAAAGCTGATCCATGGAGAAGCGGGGTCTACCAGAAACAGAAGAAGAGAGAAGAACGGAACCGCACAGAAACCCTTCAATTGATTGAATGGAGAGAGGGAGAGATGGTAGAGCGAAAAAGAAGAAACCCTAGAAAGAAAAAGCTCTTGCCATCGAAAATATCTTCCGACTCGAAACGTAGTACCTCGTCCCAAAATTCGATTTTGCATGAATGAAATATTTGAGGAGCGTTTAACACCGTTGGATTGAGAAGGAGGCCGCTATTGGCTGTTGGATTGGCCGATTCGTTTCCCGAGGCAGCAGGCAGGTTCGCTCAAAGAAAATTTTGTCAAGCGATGGAGGGACAGACTTTTGGACCAGATAATAAGACTTGTGGTAGCTGCAGCAGCACGACTGTGGTGTTAATTATTGCAAGTGCTTAGATGAATATGCGTTTTAAATTTATAAATTTAAGTTTTTTAAATTCATTAAAAGCAAAATGATTTTTTTTAAAATAAGGCTTTAATATTCTGTTTTTAGTATATTCTTAAACTTTCATTTTTTTTACGCAATCATTATAGTCGGATATATAAATAATATAATGACATAAATATGTTTATTTATTTATTATTTATATTCAATATTCTTTTATGTTTATTTGTTTATTTTTTAGCAATCAGTTTATTTTATTTTATTTAAATATATATATAATTTAATAATAGTAATAGTAAATAGTATATTCAGCACAAATTATTAAATTATGATAAAAAATTGAATGTATTTTTAAATAGATCGTAACATCTAAAAGAAAATAATTAAATAATAGAAAGATAATTCAAATTCAATGGGCAAAGGGATTTTGAATTTATTTTATAATCAATCAAATCTCAAGAAATTATGAAACTCAACTAATTTTAATTAACATGCTTATAGTATGCATCCCACCCGCTCAATTATGTGACTAGGAATTAAAACTCATAAGTAAACATTTTTTATTTTTGGGCAATTAAAATTTGATAATTTAATTAATTAGTTATTTCTCTTGAAAATAATCATTAAAACACATGTATTGCATGTTTCCTAAATATTGAATTTTTTTATGACGTGGCTTCTCTTAATGTTTATGGGTTATGTTCAAATTCTACTTGCATTGAGTAGAAGAAGATAAATAAATAGAGAAAATTAGCATCTCATGGGAAAAAAGGGATTTGTTTTCATTTTCATTTCATTTCTTTTTTTATATTTTACTTGTATTTATAAGTCATTGGATGTTATTTTATCATGGTATAAAAAAATATATAATTATACGTTATATTAAATCTATCAATTATTTTTATCTCATGCTCTGTGAATTTATGTCGTGTTCAGCTGTTTTATGTCATGTCATTCGATTTTATATTATGTTGTACATTTTTCTATTATATTTTTTCATGGAATAGAACTCGTTTGCTCATCAACTCATTAGCTCGACAACATGATGGCTCGTACTCGTCAACTTGTCAGCACGACAACTTGTAGTTTGATAAATCGGTAAGTTTTTTAAGGTGTATTTATTGATTTCTTGTTTATCTTAACTCCTTAAGAGTCAAGTGCGGAAAAAATAAAAGAATGGAAAAAAAAGAATTTATACATTGTTTATTTTCATTTTTCTAAAAAATGAATTTGTTGATACGAATTAAAACTATTTTGATAAAAATGAGTGATGTATTCATATTTCTGAGAGTTCTTAACATTTATGCATGGAATCATCTTGAGGGCACCTTAGCTGTACTTATAGGATTTCGTCCTGATGGCATTATTGCTTGCTTTCAACTATATTATAGTTGACTTGATGATCTTATAGGGAGAGTTCCTCAAGTATTAACATTAAAAAAATAATCTTGTTATTATTTATGTTTAGTGCTTCATTATAATATAACTAAGTTATAAAGAAATAAAAGTGGTTTTGTTAAATTTGGATTTTCATTTTCTTGAGGGTTTGAAAGTTATGTTTATAAGAAGTAGTCGCTATAATTTTTAAACATTACATGGGGTGAGATCATCTACTATTCAATCATCAGGTTAACTAATTTAATAATTTATTCAATTGTCATATTTCAAAAAAAGTTCTTTGAATGTCATTCTAATTTTTAGCTATTGAGGTGAGAATGGGTCTAAAAATTTCAAAAATTTTTTATTTTTCTCTTAAAAAACTTGTTTTTGAGAGGCAAGTTCTTTGGTTTAAAAAATGAATGCACTAATTAAAATTTTAATGCAACAAATTATAAATAATAGAGTTTAAAAGATGTACAAATAGAATATTTAAAGATAAGATATCATGTCTCTTCTGATGAAGATATTTCTGTCATTACCATTGGTGTCCCTCTAGAGATGTTCATGCATAATTTCATATTTAAGCAAAATATTTATGTTAGCCACACCTTTCAAGATATTGAACTCTTTTGGGGCTTAGAGTCCCATAATATATGTGATTTATGCCCAAATCATGTCTGCATTGAGCAAAAGAGAGAGAAATAAAGAGAGGGAGAGTAACATTATGAGAAGAGAGCCAATTTTTTCTTTTTTTACATTTTACCCCTACTTGTAAGCCTTGATGCGTCGTTTTAACATGATATAAAATTTGTATAAATATATAATCTGAAGTCATATCCAATAAATTTATAAAATGTCATGCAGTTTTATGTCGCGTTCTTCAGCTTTATGTCATGTCATTTAGTATCAGGTCATTTCCTTTTATGTAATTTAGCTCGTCATCTCGGCAATTCGTCGGTTTGGTAGCTTGATAGCCTGACAACCCAATGACTCGGCTGCTCTACAAACCATAGTTATCAGTTTGGCAACGCGACAACTTGAGAGCTTGATGAGTCTTTTCATGTACATATAAAAAACATATTTATATTCATTGTTGTGCAACATTATATTTATCGTTAATCAAATTTATTTTGAGAAATTATGCTTAATATTCAACATTATCAACAACATCAGTTACATATTAATCATAGTTAATTTTGGATAAATTAATTTTTTCCAATATATTAAATTACTTTTTACCCACAATCCATCAAAATTGAGTACTTCTTTAAAAATGTAATCTTGATTAACTCATTTAAAAATCATATATTTGGCTTTTTATTCATATTTGGTTAGAGTAAAATGTCTTAATAAGTAAAATGCCAAAATAGTCCAAAACTATTTACATGGGTCATTTTAATATGAGAGTTTATAGAAGTGTTAAAAAAGTCATTGATTATTTTAAAATTGAGCTGCAATAGCTCTCTGTTGGGACTATTTCAGACCCAATTTAAACATTATGAGATTATTTGGACACTTTTATAAACATTAAAAGTAAAAATAGCCCCATGTAAAAGTTCAAGACTATATTGGCACTTTACTCGTGTCATAATAGTCGATTGACTATTTACATGACATTATTTTAGTTCCCAAGTCAATAAAAAATATCACATCAACCCGCTTAATTTTTAATTAAGTTAAAATAGCCCTTCGTCGAAATCATTTTTTACCATATTAAAAATCTTTGAACTAGATTGACACTTTTTATAAACTCTATGTGTACATTAGGAATGCATAAGCACAAATCCCAACGAGATCCCGTGACCCAGAAGAAAGGAAGTACAATGATGGAGGGCAAATAGACAAAAGACTAAAGAACCCACTTACTTGACCAAATGGACTGAGGCTAATCGAGTCGAGCAGAGGCCTTAGGCTGCCTATTATGATCCTTCTAAGATTTCTCGTCATGGACCAAGAATTGGTAATAACATGACCCACAAACATCTCAAATGACCTCCTCATCAAGAATGAGATATCTATCAGGTTGCGGTGATTCATCATCTACTAGATAACCTAGTCTCGTTCTGACGACAAAAGCATCTCATATAGGAATTAAGATTGATATTTAATCTAGCTCGGCCAATTGACAACATTTGCAAAACAAAGCAATCTTGCTGACCCAAAGTCAGATAAGATCAACTAACCGACTACGACATCTTAACATAATTGACTGAGGAAGGCTTACCAACCTCAGCTGATCAGACCAGAAGTTAGCCTAGCCATACGCTCACATACATAAAATGCTAAAAATACATTATGATGCCCCAATTAAAATAGTGGCAAATATGTAACTTTACATATTGTATCCCCTCCTATATAAATAAGGGGATCATTTTATGAGAAAAGCTAATCGAGAAGATTGATTAATGTTCATTATTGTGCACTTCTCTCTCTCTCTCTCTTTGTGTCCTCTCTCTTGTCTTGCACTATAACCCTTGAGGTGTATTCATTAACATATCAGGATTAAATATCCTAAAAGGATCGGTGAGTGTGAATCATTCAACTGATAAAAATAAGAGTAATGCAGAAAGAAGAAAATCACAATAGAGATATTGATAACATGATGTGTACTCGAGAATTAGTAAACCGACAGATACCCATCAAGAGGAAGGATCGGTGCTCAATGGTTGATGAGTGGCCTCAGTTATGGAAAAGGAATGTGATTTCAGTAGAGAGTAGTTCGAGCACACTGAGGCATCCCGTTAGTCGTAGAATGTGTTTTTTTTATAGATATCTAACACGGAGCCCTCATAGATGTTCAAAATCCCTACACTAGAATCTTAATCGATCCAATTGACCATGCCATCTTTTTCAAGTCAACCCGATGCACTAAATCATCATCTTTTATTCACCACCTGAGAAATATGTTACTCTCAGGAGGCTTCATCAGCCTCTTGTTTAGCTTCTTGCATATCCGACTATGCTCACAATACCTCTATCACATGACCGAACCTTTCCGACAAAAAAATACTCGATTAACAACTATAACCTCGATGTAATGGTGGGTTGAGAGCTAATTTCCTTCAATGTTTATTGCTTTGTCTCAGGTCCAAGTTCTTACAATCTACTTCTTCTTATACGCTCCTTTTGTTGGAATCGTCTGACTTCCCCAACTGTTATAAGAAGAGCTAAGAAAGAGGACAATTCCCAACATTTTATCTTATTTTCTAGGCCCAACAACTCGAATCGGGCGAACACCAAACTGTGCATAGCCCTTTAAGCCGACTCAAAAAGAGAACATGCAAGTAAAAAAAATTATCGGCCAAACCCCTACCCGACTGAAATAAATAACATAAGACATAATGACTGATATACCTTTCAACAAAATCTGAGTGGGGATGACTCAATAATGATTAAAGAATGTTCATAACTCATAGCAAAACAGTAGCCATAAACCACATCTGAAATGATTTTGGTAGAAACCAAAATCTTCCTCAAATAAGTTTGTCAGTAGATCATACCTTCCAATATCTCAGAGATGTAAGATGGAGCAAAATACATAATTAACTTGCATAAGGGCTACCTCCACAAGTATCATAATCGATTTCTCAGTCACGAACACTGACTCGAAGAGTTGAGGATAATGCTTTAGAGCCATTCAAACGAAGCATGAAATTCATATTAGCAAAAGTCTTGGGAAGTTCAGGAAAGTGAAAAGAGACAGTAAAAAATACAGTGTAAGAACCAATTTATAGCCCCAATATATTGGGTAACAAAAGAAGCAAAACCGTCACACAAAATATTACATTGATTTAGAGAATGCGCCATCACATCAATGCATAGTTCAAGAAAAGGAAAATAATTTATTTTAAAAAATTATAAATTATACTCTTAATTTATTCAGAGACAAGCCTTCGATAAAGTGGCTTCTTATACAAAACCTCTATAACGAGTTTAAACCTATCAACACAGTCCTCCTCGATTTGGATCCGAGTAAGCCTCCCAAAAGTTGGACAGCTTCAGGTCAAGAACCACAAACTCCTCACACATCTCTTTTATCTTCTCCTCTCACTACATCCCAACAGCCCGAGCGAAGGAGCCATCCATGTCATTTATGTGTCGAGTCAACCATATAGGCAACATCTTGTGTCCATCGATCACCTCACTATAGGTCAAGGGGACTGCTCTAGCAGTCAACCACATCTTCCTTGCTTCTAGCCTGCGCTTGTGCTGCTGGTATCGACACTGTAGTTGGATCCTGACCAGCATTTACAGGAGGCGAGTCATCAACCTGCATTGGCTCGACTTCACCAAAAGGCAATATAAGTAAGAGAATAGAAAATTGTAACCCAACTCGCACGTCAAATCTCCTAATATCAAAGAATCAATCAAGCTCAAAGCATGGAATCAACACACCACTCTGACTAGATAGTAACAGGACAATGAAAACTCATTGTATCTTGAGCAACCACAAAGCATCAACAGCCTCTTGTGTGATCTTTTCAACGAGCTAACCTCTAGCCAAAGCTGAAGGTTGAGTTGATCGACCAACAACATAACTGTCTGCTCTGCCTCCATCATCTGTCTTATCCTGCCTCGTCTGAGAACTGCAGAGCGAGTCAGACGACTCCACATGGTTTGCGTGCTTGTCTATTTTATTTTTCTTAACAACTAATATCTTGTTCCTCTCACCCTCCGACTCTTCGACTTCTCAAATTCCATAAGAAGCATCTCTCTGTCATGGAGCTCAATAGGAGTTTACGACTGCTTTTACATGATAGAGCATGAAAATCAATTGGCTTAGATAAAAGAGGCAGAGTAAACATGAAATATTAAAAGAGCCCCATCAATGCCATATTTATAGGAATCACAAACACATAAATATAAGAAATTTAATTATTAAAGCTCAGATTACATAATAAAAAATACATACTTTTGTATTTAATTCTCTTATTCTCATGGTAGCATCACTTTCAAGAAGAAAAGAAATCAATAAACTAAAATATGTACATCAAGAATGCTTCATCATGAATCCCAATGAGATCTAATGTCCTAGAAGAAAAGAAGTACAATAAAAGAGAGCTCACTGACAAAAGACTAAATGACCCCTTGGCCAGATGCAACCCCCTGAATTGGAGCTATAGGCAGATTTGGTGTAAACCACTCACACCAAGGACTAAGGACAATCAACTTGAGCAAAGACATCCATCGACCTATCGTCTCAATCTGATTCAGAGAAAGAATTCAGTATGACCAGTCTTCTCATGGAAGTTCATAAGATTCCTCATCAGGGGCCAAAAATCGACAATAACAAATCCACAAATATCTCGAAGGACCCGAACATCAAGAAATGAGCTATCTATGGTGTTATACTAACTCAGCCTTCTCATGGAAATAATTTGATGACCTAGTCTTGTTATACCGATATGAGCTCCTCATCCAAAGATAAATGTTTGATGGTTATACTAACTCAGCCGATCCTCAACATCCAGCTGACCAAAGCAGTTATGTCAACCCAAATCAGATAAGATCAACTGACAGCTACACCAACTTAGCATAATCGATTCAGTCATACCAAACTAAAGCCTACTAAGCTCAGCCGACCAAGCCATAAGGTAGCCGAGTGATAGTCTCACATGTGTAAAATACCTAAAATATATTGTAACACATACTAAAGCAGAGAAAAACATCTAAATATATTGTAACACCCCCATTAAAACAAAGACAAACATGTAACTTCACATATTATACCTCCATCATTATAAATTGAGGGATCATTTTATGAGAAAGAGCTAATTGAGAAGGCTGACTACTGTTTATTATGAGTCAAAACTATGTGTGATTCACAAATATATTATGTTTCAACGCGACAATTAAATGACACCCTATGAAGAAATAGTGGACCATTTTCACACTCTTTTCGAATTACTTATTATATTTAACTTTTTTGAATTTTTATTTGGATAATGACTGAGAAGAAGTTAGCATCACCAAGGTAGTGGTGGGGATGAACAAGGCATCTGTAGTTAGGTGGAAGGTTGGAGTTGTTCTCACGCCATTACTTTATGGCTAAATTCACTTTTCATGGGAAAATAATTAGCCTTCTTCTTTTTGTCTTTTGCCAAGGATTATTTGCTTTATTTTCAACCATAAAATAAGGATTTTACACATATAAGTGCGTGTTAGTGAACTTAGAAAAAAAACTAATAACTTTTAAATTTGATATATTATGTTTCTTCATATTGCAAACATGAAAGTATTTTTTTTTTAATTTTTGCGGCGTTCGTATACATATCACCTATTTTCTGTGTAATTTACACGTCTTGCACCCCGGGCTGTAAATGAATCAATGCACTCAATGAACAACTCGAACTCGAACTTGAACTCAAGTCGATTAAGACAATCATATTTGTCCAAATTAGTTAATAAACAAGCTTGAACAAAATTTTTAAAATTTTTATTTTGACTGAACATAACATGAACATAATCTAACTTATTCATTTGTATTTATGAACAAATTAGTTTGTTATTCAACAAACAACTTGTTAAATTCCCGTCGTGACGCTTGAATATAACTCTTATAGTATATGATTTATTATTTAAATTAAATTTAATTTGCTAGAATTTATTTAATTATATATTTCATAGTAATATATTATTATATCAATAACCTTTTTAGATTAATTCTTATTCATATATTTATTTTATTATTAATTTTTAACTATTTGAGAATTAACATCACTGTTGTTATTTCTTTTTTATTTCTTTTGATTTTTCTCAATTATTTCACCAATCGATTAATTATTACACATTTTGAGTTATTTTGTTATACTAGTACATTAAATTTTTTTTTTCCCTTGTTTTATTATTTTATTTTCTATATTAAAATTCATGCATGTGAGAATATATTTATTATAGACATTAGATGACAATATGCGAGTCAATTTATTTGCTTAAATCATATACACGTTATTTGATTTATTCAATTACTTATTTATTTAGTTTTGTAAAATTTATATTTTTAAATGAAAATCTAGATACTCGTTTGAATTTTTAGCTCATTTATTAGCTTGTTTAAAAACAAATCAAGTTCAAACATTGAAAATTTTAAACAACTCAAACTGGTCTGAACAATATATGTGAAAGCTCGACGCAAGTTCAAACCGAACATAAACAACTTATAACCGTATCAAGCCAAGTCCAAACTATGATATACTCAACCCGACTCAGATCTATTACAACACTACTCGCACCTAAACTTTATTTTTAATAGTTATACGCCCAAATATTTCACATCACATAAAAAACATACCATCATATTATCTTTCAAAAAAGTGAAATACACATTTTCATACATAGAAAAGGTGGCATACATATAAATACATAAAAATTATAGGGCATGCATGCAAATCCCTCCTTTATCTTTTATATATGTCTTCATATTCAAATATTTTGTTAATAAATACTAATCATTGTCCTAGATTTTGAACTGACAATTAAATAAATGAAATCTGACAGCGTTTTGAATCATATTTGCTGTTATATTCATAAGAACATCATCATAATACTTGAATTTGAAAATTATGGAAAATCACAGGAGCTGATTAGAAATTTTAAATTTGCAAGACAATGGGAGTTTTGACACACGAATTCAACATAAGAAGCATTCATTTATCTCAAATTTAATTATTATTATTTAAAAAAATGAGCAAAGTATAAAAAAAAATAGTCTGTTGATTATTTTCATAGGGCAATTTTAGACCCAAAATTTATAGAATTGCAAAAATATTTCTTAATTGTTTTAAAATTAAATTCTAATAGTTCTCCATAAGAACTACTCCGGCCTCAATATAAAGGGAAAATATTTGTGCACGTACTTCGGCCTCAATATACATTATACTCCATTGTAACCTCCCTGTAACTCACATGTACATATCGGAACTACAGAAGCGCGTAACTTATTTGTAGGTTGCAAGTAAGTTACATGTAGTTTACAGGAATGTTACATGAGGTATAACGCGGATATAACCCCCCTATACCCTTTGAATAACCCTCTGACGTACGCAGCGCTGTCTTACGTACGCAAATATTTTCCCAATATAAAAAGTCTAAAAATTATTTAGACACTTCTATAAATTTTGAGACTAAAAATATTCCATGTAAAGAGTCAGGGACCACTTTCACACTTTAATCACTATAATCTCCCTTTTAATTTTTAAATTTTTTAATGTAAAACATGACAAATATTTCACCTAAAATTGGGAATTTTGACCATCAGCCTTCCTATTTATTTTAATTCACATCAAACATGCAATCATATTAAGTGCAATATTTTTGGCATCCAGATTCAAAATTAATTTAATAATCACTTATAAAAAATGAATAAATACAACCTTAATCAATATGAGAATTATACACTTATTGTATGTGTTTGGAACTAGTCAAAAAATAAATTGAATAATAATGAATTCGTTTTTACCATATCCACATGTCAAATGAATAAATGATGTGAGTAATATTTTGCCTTTTAGGCCACAAGAAATATATATAAATAATGGAGAAATAAATTTAAAAATAGATTTTTCTTCTTATGTAAAGTTGAGAAAAAATAAATGAAAATGAGAATTTATAAAACTGACCACAAATGGTTAAAGGACTGTATGATAACTACTTTAAAAGCTTTCTAATTTTTTTTTTCTAAATGATGGGGTGTTTGGTTGCATACTATTTATCGAATTTAACCTAAATTTAACTTAAATCCCGTCAAACATAAAAAAAAAATTGAAATTCAATCCACCGCTTTGTTAAATCAATAAATTTCACGTTCCGTAATTTTCAAGTTCGGTGGACATTACCGTGTTCCGCCACGAGTATCATCATCCCTGCCAACGTCCATCTCTCTCATATGAGAAATCTTGCTAATTTTTTAATCCAATATAACCTCTCACGGTCTTCTCAAATCGACAGCAACTTCACTTACGTGGTGAGACTCCATTTCTGTGAAATTCAGCTTGCCAACATGAGAGAGGCTAGACCAAGAAACAGTAAACTTATATTTCAGGAGAGGACAAAAGATCAACTTGATCTCCCATATAAATCAAAATCTGAATTGGGGTGGGGTGGGGTAATTGCCTCCATAGTTCCTACATGGGTTCGGCCCTGGCCGGACTGAATCCAAAGCAGTCGGCGCTGCTCGAGAATGAGTTAGAAATAACTTCACCAAGATTTCAGCAAGATTATTCCAGTAAGAAATCCCATGTGATCGGTGGAAACACATTTGCAGTCGCTGCTGGTCTCATCTTTGCCCTCTTTTTCATAGTTTATCAATTGATGATGTATCTGATGTTAGCAGCTCATGTTGGCCACCATTGTCCGAGAATTCTCATACTACTGGAAGGAAATCCACCATCTTCTCGAAAAATTGCGCAAGCAGCCACCTTTCGAACATGGCAACAAGTGTATAAAGGAATAATTGGTGGAGGCGCAACCAAAGTTGCTATCAAAAGAGCAAATCTTGATTCAGAACAAGGCTTGCATGAATTCCAAACAGCAATCGAAATGCTTTACAAGCTTCGGCACAAGCACCTAGTCTCACTCATCGGATACTGTGAAGAAGACAATGAAATGTGTCTAATTTACGACTATATGGCTAATGGAACGCTAAGAGAACATTTTTATAAAATAGACAAGCCTGTTTTGTACTGGAAACAGAGGCTAGAGATCTGCATAGGAGCGGCGAGAGGGCTTTCATTACCTTCACACATAAGCTAAGCCCACAATCATTCATAAGGATGTAAAGCCTACAGATAAGTTCTGGTTGAGAATTTCATGGCCAAAGTTTCTGACTTTGGGCTGTCGAAGATAGCCCCATTGATTAACCAGTCTCATGTAAGCACTGTGGTGAAAGGTAGCTTTGGATATCTTGATTTTGAACACTTCAGGAGACGGCAACTAACTACTACTAAAAGGATTCAGGCATCGATTTAACTTAAATCCAGGCAAACGTAAAAAAATAAAATAAAAATAAATAAATAAATCAAACTTAAGTCCGAAGCTCGGTTAAATCTAATTTATTTGTGTTTCGCTGCTTTCTTCTATTCTTCCCATTATTTGTGTTTCGCTGCTTTCTTCTATTCTTCCCATGTTCAGTCGAATAGAGATGTAAATCCAGATTTAATAGATCTAAAATAGGAGTCGAATTTAAAAGATCTGTTTTGCGGTTGATGATCTTCATCTTCGTGAAAGCTCCGTGGAAGGATTTATCGGATTTGATAATTCTTATTTAACGCTAATCCCTGTTACAGGCAAACACCGGCCAAGTTAGGCTTGTGGATTGGGCAATTCATAATAAAAGAAAAGGTACAACTACAGAGATTCTAGATTCTTTCCTGAAAGGAAAGATTAAGTTAGAATGTTTAAATAAGTTTGTGGAGACGGCGGAAAAGTGTGTATCGGAGCAAGGAGTTGATAGGCCGGCCATGGGTGATGTGCTTTGGATCCTTAAGTTTGCTTTGCAGTTGCAAGAGAGTTATGAACATGAAGAAGTGAGCTCTCATGCGAGTGGGAACAGCAGTCATTTTCTTAATTTGTCAAATGGAGGTGATGTAAATGCTAATGAAATGAGAGAGGAATTGAATGATTTAAATGAATGTCAGTTTTTTTGCAATTTGTCAATCCAGAAGGAAGGTGAACATTGAAGGAAGATAATGTGGAGATTTTAGGATTTATTGATCAATTTGTCTTTTAGAGGAAAATGGTTTCCCTTGGTTTGAGTTTTTTTCACCGTTGATGTCTGTTTGTTAGCATATGTTTGTTTATAGAAAGATGAGATGGTGTGTTCTGCTTAAACAATGAAGGGTTATTTTAATTAAATTCAAAGTATTAATTAGTATTATTATTGTTATTATAGATATATATACATATAATTTATTAAACAGTTATAGTTATTGGCATTTGAAAGGAATTGGAAAATATTCATGTTTGTTGTTATTTAATATAACAAATCATGTTATGAGAGTGAGCATAAAATAATATGAGAGTGAGAATAAAATAATAACAATTTACAAGAAATCTCAAGTTTGATAATTTTCTTCAGGATCTTAGGGAAAATTTATCATAAGTTAACACACACCTAAGCATTCTCAAATTTTCAGTCGCATAACAATTTTAAATTCAGTGCTAATATAGTCAACTACATTAGTAGTTTTGGATATCCTAATCAAATTTTGGCACGTGAAGTATTAAAAGTTATTGAGATAAGTGCAAAATAAATTTGATAGATTTATTATATATTACACTTATGTCAAACTAAATATAACAGCGATTCTAACATACATACTAAATATATCCCGCAATTTTCTTTGACGGTCTCTATGGTCAACCAAAGCTCGTGAAGCAACCATCTTCGGCCCACAAGGCCAAATATAGCACGACTTTCACTACAATCTTAGTCTATAATCTTCATGGCAGACTACTGTCTTCATAATAATTGACTACTACCCTTGTAACCCGCCATCACTGAAAATTACATTCATTACATCCAGACTAGAATTATTATCGATGCTCTACTACAATAAATTCATAATGATCAACTTTGTTACTCTATCTTCCTTAATTTAAAGAAGATTGAACCTATGTACTCACCATCATAGTAGATTGTTTCAACTAGGTCAGACACCGTGATTTTTTTCCTTTTAAGTGTTTTTTACATAAAAAAATGAGATGTCTCATTCAATTTACTTCTTTTTAATTAATTGAGTGTGTTTTACATTCAATTCAACCATATTTGTTTTTGGTTTGATAAAAATCTCAGTATAATCTCTCTTTCTTCATTATTTATTGTAAAAATTAAAAATATTTCACCTAAAATTTGGAATTCTTACTATAAGTCTTACTATTTATTTTAATTCACAACAAACATGCACAAAGCATATTTTTGGCCTCAACATTCAAAATTAATTGAATTATCACTTATAAAAAATGATTAAAACAACTTAAATAATTATATACCTTATGTACGGCATTGGAACTAGTCAAAAGATAGATTGAATAATCATGAATATTATTTGCCCCGTCCACATGTCAAATAAATAAATGACATCATTTATACATTGCTCTTCTAAGTTTAAAATTATCTACTTTTGCTTTGATCAACTACTTATCACCAACCACTAACAATGATTAAAAAAGAACATTAACGGATCCTTGGAAACAACTTAAGGTGACAATCATAACATATCCTATTTACCAAGCGGCAGTTTGGTTGGCTGTAAAAAGAGTGTATTTTATAGTTTTTTGCAGAGATTTTGAAAATTCAAGCATTTGATCAGAAGAAATTTAAATGCAGCATAAAATATGAATGCATTTAGAATCTATCTTCTAGTTCTTTCTTGTGCATTCGTCTATGTAAAATGTTCCCCTATCGTCGTCTGCCACCGATTGCCACTAACCACATTGTCCCTCTCCAATGTCCACCATCACCTTTAGCCACCGATAATTTATTTAAGACTTCACATAATTTAAAATACATTATTTTCATTCAACTTCAAACCAAAAAAAAATTAAAATTATAAAACAATAATGAAATCGTACATTTATTTTAAAATAAACCAAACTTCAAAGTATTTCAAATACAATACATTAGTTCTCCATTACATTCTTTTTAGACTACATTACTTTTTCAATAAACAAAACATCCCATAGATCTTTTGAGATCATTTCCATTTTTAAGTTTGTTTAGTTTAATTTTATTTTATTTATACTTTGAATTAAAATAATATATATTTAATGATAGTAATTATTTAAAAAATACTCAAAATATTTAAAAATGGATTTAATTTTTTTTTAAAAAATAAATGAATAAAAAAGAAAAAATGTCACTTAAGCATGAAAACTTCTATTATATAGCAAAAGAAAATTGAATTAAGCCCTACAAGCAAAAACGTTAAACGATCTTGCATACATCTAAGCATTGGATGATAAAATAATTTTGTGCATAACAGAAGTGAAAATTTTAATAGAATATATATGACCGAAAATAAAAAGAAAAGGAAAATGAAAACTATTTATTATTATTTTTTATTTTTTAAAGAAAATGAGAAGTTATAAAACTGACCACAACTAGTTAAGGGTCTGTATGATAACTGCCTTAACAAGCTTTAATAAATCTTATAATTAGTGTCAACTGGTAAGTGTTATTTTAAAACTAAACAGCCATGAAAGAAGAAAAAAGTGCATTGATAGCAAGATATATGGCGTTGCTATTTTGATTTATGGGAGGGAGTAAACTGCAAATTAATTTAAAGCACAAGGGACAACTGCAAAACATCCACCATATACAGAAATAATACTATTATTGCAAAAGAAATTAAGCAAAATTTAACCACAAAAAAAAAATTTGCAAATCAATACCATTTGTGAGAAAAGAATTTTACTGAAGCCAAAGCACATTATTTAAAAGCCACTCAAGCCACAGTCCCACAGTAGACTTCATCAATGGAGAGTTATCTAAATGAAAATGGACAGCATATTAATAAAATATTATAACATAAAATATAACTTTAAAATACTAACAAAATATTCAGTATAGAAGCCAAATTTTCATTTACTCAATATTTCTCATCCAATTAACTCTCTCTGGTAAAAAATAAAAGTTGAAATACAAAGCATTCAATTTTACCGGGCAAAACGCATGGTAAACTCCGCAGCTATTTGATCATGTTTCGCTCTATCAGTTAAGTACAAGCGAGCAATGCTGGAAACCTGTGGGTTATCTACCAAAAAAAAGCAATCGTTATTATTATTGACAATATTTTCAAACATACTACTTAATTCCTCTGTATTAACATATCAATCACCTAAACTTCAATTTTTTAGATATATGCCATATTACCTATACATGAAAATGTGTATTCCAGTTTTTAAAAGTTAAAATAGTTATATTTTTGATGTGATCTGAAAGATATGGATGGTATAAAATGTAAAAAAATAACGTTTAGGTGTCAGATATGTAAATACAAAGGAATAGGGTGGTACGTATGTAAATGCCCTTTCTAATATTAAAAATTGAAAAAAAAATATCCAATGTTGAAAGGGTAAGCACTGAAAATTTTTTTCTTTTTTTTTTCTCCCACAATCACTCAAACTAATTTTCTTTCCTTCTGGTTTCACAACCTTCCCAAATCACGACCCTTTCCTTTTCTTTCTCCCGCTCACTCCTGCCATCTTCCAGATTTACTCACTTCTCTATAAGAGCCAAGTGTGGGCTAGGACACCGAACAAGCTCACCTCCCCCCTTATCTCCTCCCATGCCCACCGAAACCACCAATCTCCCTCCTCTTTTCTCTCTCGTTGTTCACCCAAAGCCATCAGCTAGGTAACCCAACGCTGGCGACACAGTAGTGATTAGAGCGAGTTGAGAAAACAACAAACGGATCGTGGCATGCAAAGACAATTGAAACCCACCTCCTCCTTCCCCAAGCTCCTACTTGAAACCACCGAGGAAAGTAACCCTCGTCTTTCTCCTACTTGATTCTAGCAGCCTCTGTGCTTCAGCTCCTCTAAATCCCTCTAATCCGCTTCCAAAGAGATTGACTAAACCCTGAATTTAAGGCAAAACATAGGAAAACGGGATCAACAACCCGGTACAATCAGAAATTATTTTATTTACGTTAGTTAGAGTTAAGTTTAATTAGATTCATAATTTTCTTCTTTTAAAATAATATAATAATGGCTTAATATAATGACAATGATGATAATAACAAATGTCGATTAGGTTTCACCTACATTAACGAACAAAATAAATTTAATTTTATAATTAATTATATTTTACTTTTTAATAGCATAGGATCGCGAGTCGAACTGTTAAATTTATAAGTATTGCAGTTGCCACATTGAGGTAAGTAACTGCTTTTTATTAGAGGATAAATGCATTCCTTCTAGTTAGGGGCGTTAATATTTATTATTTTTAGTGAATTCATAGCTATTTTATAGGATTGTTAAGTCATGCATTTGATACTTCAATTATGTTACGTACTTGTTGGAGGCTTTAATTATTGCTCATGATAAAATCATAGTCTTAATTTATTACTGTAAAATTTCCTATATAATTGAGTTAATCCTACAATTATGATACTTTCTTTTCTAGCACTTCGCTAATATGAATTTGCATTTGTCATATCACAAGCCTACATGAACTATCATGTTGCTTACATATTATACCTATGAAAAATTTGGTATGCTTGTGTAATGACATATAAGTCAATAGAACTTTTTTGAATTTTGGCTTACCGGGCCGATGAGCCCATAGAGTGACGATTCTACAATAAATTGTCGAGTTTACTTGGGGGATAGTATTGACATTTTTGGTTTCAAGGTGTGTGTTAAAACTGACTATATAAATAATAATAAAAAACTAAATAATAAGAAATCTGATCGAAAACAATTGCATATTTTATAGTTACAACTAAACATAATTGATATTTATCACTTTCATGTTGTTTTATGATGTTATACATGCACGTATTAATCATTTATATTAGTTATTCATATTGCAAGTTAAATTCTCTTTGTCATATATATTTTAATAAATAGTTGTTATTTACTGAGTTTGTTTGTTAAACTCACACATTGATATTTTGCATAACATTATCTATTCAACCACCGGTAGAACCGTCTCCACTAGAGCAGACTTTTAAATTTTAAATTTTTTTTGTCTTGGTGTATTTTTTTTCAATATTTATTTTAACTATTGTATTTTCTTTTTTTAGGTCTAGATAGTCGTTTATTTTTATCATTGCAATTTTGATTTAGACAATTTTTTGTTTTCCTATTAGTTATACAGGTGAATTATTAATTATGGAATAAATTATATTTTTGTTTTTATTCCTATTGTTATTTACATACACATTCCCTTGTAAAAATACAAAACAAGTTCAATTCATTTCATCATATCTTGCGTTACAGAATATACCACTTATCGGATTCGGGGTGCATCTTTGCTCATCTAACAACATATATTAAAAATTGATTTTTAATTAAAATAAAACTATTTATTTTAGATTTATGGTAAACCCATAAATTTAAATCAAATCAAACTACCAATCAACCAAAACAATAGTGTCCTTTCAATTTAAAAACAACCAAAAACCAAACATACACCATTAACATCAAATTAAACAATTTTGTTTAGTTTAGTGGTTGGTGAACCTGGTTTCATTTTTTACTTTCGATGGTCAAATATAGTTGGCTTGATCCCACAGCCATAGAGGTGTCGAACATTGACCTAATAACCCGATCCAATCGCAACTTGGAAAAACTTAGAAAATCTAGATTTGGGTTAACCAAGTAGCTCTCGGGTTGACCTACCAATCTAAACTTAACTCAAAAAGTCATAAAGACTTATGTTAAATAGGTTCTGCAGGTTAGACTCAGATCAATCAAGTTGAACGCGAGTAGGGTTTAGATCATGCAATTTTAAGTTATGTCAAATTTGAATCGAAGTAGAATTGACCCTATAACCCGAATTGACACCTCTATAAAACATGATAGTTTGGAACAACACAGAATTACACAACCTAGAAACATTAGAGCAAGGAATATAAGAAAACATATAAAAAAGGGTCATTTACACAATACTTAGTTTTTACATATCTAACACGTAAACATTCATATTTACATGCATAACTCTCAAATTATTGCATCATGTAAACAATACGGCCATCGCTAACGCGGGGATTTGGAGAGGAACCGGCTGGTCCTCAAAAGGGGGAGAGTTGCCACCCCCCCTTTCCCCCCCTTTCCCCCCCTTTCCTACTTTCATTTTCTTCTATTCCCTCTTTCATATTTCCCATCTTTCCTTCCTAGCACTTTGCCAATTCTGAATTTCTCATTTTTATTAGTCATTGCCTATTATGAATTTTTCCTATTTTAAACATTGACTAAATTATGAATTCTAATTATTTTTATTCTCTTCCTTGTTTTAAACACTGCCTATTATAAATCCTTATTTATTATATTCTATTTCTTAATTAAAAACATTATCAAATATAATTCCTAATCTCTCTTATATATATGAGCTATTTTGCTTAGGGAATGAGGTCTTTTGTTGCTTAAGAATTCAACGTTCTGTTTGGGCAGCCACCGGCGTCCTGTTTTACCCTTTGAGGGTTGTATCCTAAGGCGATGAAGTGCGTCGGGTATCCTCGTGTTAGGTGGTGAACGTCTCCAAGGGTCTAAGTGGTGCTCCAGCGATAGCTCGACCTCGAGGAAGCATTTATCTTATCGTACACACGTTTTCCTGCTATCATTCCATCATTCCAGCCATCCCTACTCTTTCCTTCCCGCTGACAATCACCAATCTACCCTCATCCAGCCATCGCAGCCCCTCCCGCTCTTCAAGCTGTCCAACACTACTCCAACCACCGCAGCTCGCCTACTCTTCCCCCACAGCTGTCCAACACTCCTGCCACCCATCACAACCCTCCTGTTCTTCCCCACAGTTTTCCGACACTCCCCCAACCATCGCAACCCTCTCATGCTGTTGTTGCCACCACAACCCTCTCATACCACCGCCTCGCAACCTCCGTCCTCGTTGTCTCTCACGGATATCTTTTATTGTCAATGTTATTTGTGTTTGTTTGTCAGTATTTTCTGCTTTCAAAGTGTCGTGTTTGTAAGCTCTTTCAGTTTAGCAATAATATTGTATTTCTTCTGTAGTTTGGGTTTCCTCCTCAGATGTCATTTGGTATCAGAGCTAGCCCAATCATAGTTCCTAGCGTCCGCTATGACCCACAAAACTTCCTTCCTACCACCCAATACACATTCCACTGCCACACGTTCCTAAGCCTAATCCCCCCGTTGATTTTTAAAATCAGCAATCTTGACCCAATTATTTTTCACCTTCTTTCACCTCCACTAAAATTTTTTTCCTTTATGATTCTAAATCATAACCATGCCACTAATGAGATACATGCCTGAGCCTTTCCGAGAAGAGATAAGATGAGATACCCGCCGCATTCAACGATGGATTACAGACATAGAAGATGAAATCCAATAGAAGACTACCCTCGACTGTGATCTGAAAGGTCAAAGAGGGGAATGCGAAGATATAAAGATGAAGCGGGAAACACAACGCCAGTTCCTCCCAACTTACTACTGCCAAAAAGTCGCAGACTCAAGGTTCCGAAGTGGAGAGACTGCATCACCAAGCGACCCCCCTTGCTACTATCCAATGAAATCAATCCACAAAACTGTCATAACCAGAAAATGTTGCAAGTGTCACGCCTTTGGACAAGTTGAAGGAGAATTCATAACCAAGAGAGTGATCTACTTCACCAAGCAAAGTGTCATAAAAAAGTTTGGTAACGACACAACAGACACTGAAGTCAGTGAGGACATAAACGAGGAGAACCAACTTCTAGGTGAGATAAACGACGATCTGGAAAGAGATACAGAATTCAAAGAGAATCTACCATCGTTAGCCAACAAGAGATACCGCCAATTCAAGTTGAACACAAGATAGAGATTCCACCTGAGGTAACAGTAGCCGTTCGGAAAGATAGTGACCTTGATGTAATAAGCATTCATGCAAAGGATGAAGTGATGGTACCTCAAGCTACTGTTTCACAAACATTGAGAGGAACATCAACAAAAATAACTTAGGATATCAAAAAAGGGCATGAGTTTGAGGAGTCGACCACCGATACAGGACTACCACAGATATGAGCATTGCAGATTTTTTACATGTGTAGAACCCTTCCTGAGTTACCCTTACGGAAAGAGGTCCAAAATGCCAGAAGTCATAAATATTACGGGGATTATTCAAACGTTATTTTCAGTCCAATATGGTGCCCATCACCAGATGTCCTGACAAATGAAGTGAATCCCAACATCGTAATGGGCCCTAAGAGCTTCATGGGGATGAAAAATCTTCAATAGGATCCAGGTCCCGTTGGTAAAGAGGTCCCTCCTAAGGAAGTGTTAATGAGTGGGGTGCAACTTGCCGCAAATTTCACCCCAGCATTGATCTCTCCTCCCATACCAGTTCCTCATCTGCACTTAGCCAATTGCGAGGAATGGAAGCAGCAGGTTATCCCTGGAATGGCTCGATACCTGAGTGATGAGAATACCCGTCTACATACAGTTCCAGCTTAAGGCGTGCCAAAGGTGGAGGGATAACTATTCTACCAAAATGTGTTTTGAAATGACAATGCCAACAAGATTGACCTACCAGGGGGCTATAACATTTCAACCAAGTTTAGTGTCGCAGATCTGACACCGTACTTGAGGATTCAGAAATTGCGAAAAATGAGGTCAAAGCTCCACTACTAACGCGGGGCTTTGGAGAAAAACCAATCTGTTCTCAAGGGCGACCCCCCCCCCCCCCTCCCTTCCCTCTTTTCCGTTCCTCCTATTCCCTATTTCCTTTTTCCCATCTTTTCTTCCTAACACTAGCCAATTATGAATTTCTATTATTTTTATTAGTTTTTACCTATTCTAAATTCTTCTTATTATAAATATTATCTAAATTATGAATCCTTATTATTTTTATTCTCTTCCTTAATTTAAAATATTGCCTATTATGATCCCTATTATATTCCATTTCTTAATTAGAAGCTTTGTCGAATAGAAGTCCCAGTCTCTCTTATATATAGGGGTTGTTTTGCTAAGGGGAGGAGGTCTTTTGTTGCTTAAGAATTTAACATTCTGTTTGGATAGCCACGAACATCCTATTTTTGCCTTCGAAGACTGTATCCAAAGGCGAGGAAGTGCTCTGATTGTCCCTCATCCTAGGTGGTGACCGTCTCCAAAGGTCCGAGTGGAGCTCCGACTGTAGCTCGACCCCGAGGAGGTATTTATCTTACCGTACGTCCGTTTTCCTGCTGCCGTTCCATCATTCCAGCCGCCACCGCTCCTTCCTTCCCGCTGCCAATCACCGACCTGCCCTCATCCAGCCTTCACAGCCCCTCCAGCTCTTCCCTTGCAGCTGTCCAGCACTCCTCCCACCCATCGCAGCCCTCCTGCTCTTCCCCACAGCTGTCCAACACTCCCCCAATCATCGCAGCCCTCTTCTGTTGTTGCCGCCGCCGCAGCCCTCTCATGCCACTGCCTCACAGTCTCCGCCCTTGTCGTTTCCCACGGATATCTTTTATAGTTTATGTTGTTTATGTTTGTTGATCGGTACTTCTTGCTTTCCAAGCATCGTGTTTGTAAGCTCTTTCAGTTCAACAATGATATTGTATTTCTTCTATGGTTTGGACTTCCTCCTCCAGTATCTTTTCAAAAGTGAAAAAACACATTTTCATGCATAGGTTTATGACGCCAAAGTGTTATAAGTGTAGATATCAATCTTTGGGGGTTAGATATGTAAGTACATAAAAATTGTGTGGCATGTTTGAAAATATCCCTGAAAGAAAACACAAGAATGAGATTAACAGGTATACAGGACATACAAGGATCAGGGTTGGTGAAAATTGATTTGATGGCCAGCAGCACCTTCGAAATTGTCAGAGCAGGGCTCCAACTATCCTTCAGTATATCCAAACTCACGTTGCCACCTGAATCAACGTTACAGTGATATATTCGCGTTTTAAACATCACCTGAAATACATAAAGAATAGAATTGATAAAAAAAAGATTCTAGATCTTCATACAATATTAAAATAAAAAAAAGGACATTTATATACATACCACTCAATTCTTATGAATTTACACATCTAACATCTAAATTTTAATTTTTTTACAATTATAGCACCCAAATATTTCACAACACACCTAAAATACCACCATTTTAACTTTTAAAAAGTGAAATGCACCTTTTCATGCATAGTTAAGGTCGTACGTGTGTAAAAAAAGAAGTGTGGGTGCTAGATATGTAAATACATAGGAATTGAGTTGTCATGTATGCAAATCTTCCAATAATAAAAAAAAAGAGATTAAAGAATGTGACTCAATCCTCTTTTGAACTAGTTAGTGCATCAATTCAAGAATATTCAAAATTGTCAATTAATTCGGTGGAATATTAGCAGTTTACGTATAACATTGTTTCAGCATTCCACTGTAGAGCTATGAATGACAGTGACTGTCGCATTGGTATTATGTCAATATCAACATTTATTCAATACAAACACTCACATTCTTTAGATTATAAACAGGGAAAGCTTAGCCACTGTTTTGTTCGACGAAATTGAGATAGATGAGTTTAAAATGAAATAAAATTGGAACTGATAAAAGTAAGGGTGATTTACATAAATATCAATTAATTCTTATGTATTTACATATCTAAATCTAACACCTAAACTTCAATTTTTACCCATTTGCCACCTTTCCTATGCAAGCAAAGGTGTAGTTTACTTTTTAAAAGGTAAAATAGTGGCATTTTTAATGTGATATGAAAGATTTGGGTGTTATAAACGTAAAAAAATATAATTTACGTGTTAGATATGTACATACATCGGTGAATTGGGTGGAGTGTATGTAAATGCCCCTAAAAGAAAATGAACTAATATTAAACTTCACCCATATGTTTGATGTATTTATTTGATTTAGGAGAAGTTTATTTCCTTTGAGAAGGTAGCATGTAAGTGACAATGAAAAAAAATGTTTTTTTTCACATTTTAAAGATAAGGGGGGTGACAGTAGCTATGAGTCCTACAACTTTCAACAAACTTAACAGAGAAGGCATAATGCCGCAGAGGCTAAGGCCATGGAGGAGATTATGGAGGAAATTAAGTAAAAAAATTTTGGTGCAGTGTTTAATGTATACTGAACAGTAGAAGATGAATAGAAGTAGCATTTGTAGAAATTCATATATTGAAAAATACACTTACATGATTTGAACATGTATAAAGAACAGTAGAAGATGAATCCAGATGAAAAAACGCCACACCACAAATAATACAAATAGAAGTAGCACAAAAAATATCAAACAAAATAAACTTAAAATGTCGTTCAATAATGAGCAGAGAAAAATATACTTAAAGGATATTAAGTGACAATTCTGTAGGGGGACGAATGTGTGGAGAAAGGCGCAATTTTTAAGATGCACAGGCCAGCCAACATTCAATAGGTGCAGTCAGGCGTGAGAAAGGTGCAATTTTCAAAATACAACCAATGTAGAAAATAAATAACAATTATGACAAACCAAATCTAATAATAAAAGTAAATGGCTGTCCAACCCAAAGTGTATAATATCTAAAGTGCGGTTCATAAATAACAATTGCTGTACCTTGGGAGGTTTGAATGGATAATCATACGGAAAAGTAATGTCAAGAAAAAATATTCCACCTTCATATGGTGATCCTATAAATGGACAAAAATATAATAAAAAAAATCAGAGTAAAATAAATCTAAAAATAAAAAAAAAGAAAATTAGGAAATAACATAGAATTATCAGGAATAGTAAACAATGTGCAAGAATGGCATTCTCAACAGTTAATTCTTACGTATAGGGTTAATCACAGATTCACAACAGATTAGCAAAACATTTAAAAAAGAAATAAAATAAGGAAAGGTATGGTGCGTCCGCGTTGTTTTACCAACAGAAAATAATTAGGCAGACTACCAGAAATCAAGTGAGATTAAGGGAGTATTTGACCGCACCGAGGATTCAAGTTAAATAGATTTTAGTAAACCATGTAAAGCTTGATTTATTAAATCCAGATGTGTTAAATCCAGAAAAATGTTTGGCATGATTAAAGTTAAATCCAGTTAAAACCGTTTGCAATGTTTGACGAACGCGTCTCTTCCTCCTGTGCAACGAGAAACGACAAAACCTTCCTCAAATCCATTAAATCCATCTATCGATCAGATTTATAAAATCTGGGGTTTTCGTTACCGCAAAGAAGAAAATGGATTTAGGTAAGTGTCTTATTAAACTCCCCTATTTTTCGCAATTGGCTGAATTTACGATAAATCCAATGCAAATCCATTCATGCTTGCTACGGCATTTTATTACTTGGCTGACAAAAGAGAATACACGATAACATAGACAAAAAGAATTTAGCAGTCATATAGTTGCATTTTAAAAATTAAAGGATTCATATAAAATTATAGTTGCAAATTTCATACACTATCAAAATCACTCACCATAAATTAAAAAGCAACTCATCTCACAGTAGAGCCCTAAAAGACTCATCATAAGAATTAAAATGGGCTTACTCAATGCATGGAGCTCACTCCATAGGTGAAATTGAGACAAATTTGAACGAACCGACATAAAATCAAAATGAAGGATTTCAGTTTCAATTCGATTCAAGCGAAAAGTTCTAGATTTTGAATCAAGTTTTAACTTGATGCAAGACAAACTACAAAATTTATAAATATTTTTAATCGCAAATCAAGATTATTATTTATATAAAAAAATTCAAAATTTATTTATGAAGTCATAATAACAGATATATTATATATAAATGCAAATATGTGTGTGTTGGAACCAATGTATAATGCTATGTAATTGTGAATGCACATATCTATGTATATACACATGTGGCTATATATATAAATATGTGCATATATCGTATATCGAGTTGATTTCAAGTTGAATTGAATTTAGTTCAAGGGAGCCATCTTCAATTAAAGGCATGTTAATTTTAGTTTGAATCAAATAATATCAAAGTGAATATCAAAGAAGTTTAAAGTTTCAGACAAGATTACCAAACCTACTTGTGCCTATGCAGGCTCAGGGAGAGATTATGATGTGAACCCAAGTGTAATTAATATAGCAATTAAATGTGATTAATTAATATATTACTTAACTTAAGATGAGCAATGTACTTTATGAATACCCATTGATTGAAGCAATGAGGATATGATTTATACTGAGTATGTTTACTCTTTTATCTTTTACTCTTCTTTTAGGAGCTTTGGTAAGCTTGCATAGCTCGATTAGGATCAAGGATCACATCAATGGTGCTTTCGTTGTTAATTCCACCTCCATTCTCAAACAATAACAAATCTAGTTTTTATCGTGTCTCTCATCTATCTCCGCTTTGAAACTAAGTTCTGCCTCCACTAAGAAACAAGGTTCATCTCTTGCATCAACCGACTAAACCTCTCACAACCAAAAACTTCCACATCGACTTCCAAATTTGTCATCCATCCCATGCCATCTCATCAAGATCCATCATGAAATTGTATCTTGCCAATCCGCTTGTTAAAAATCATGCAAGTGAAAAGGACCTGCATCAACTCCACCCCGTACAATGCCACTATAGTTTAAATATGCCTTGGCTATCTAACACAGCCAAAACTAAAACCAAGTTCACTGTGCCAAGCCAAAACTAGAGTCTTGCAATCATAGCCAGCCAGATTCCACACACATTCCGCCAATAGTTCTATGAAAAAAATTTTCCCCTAGAGACAATAAAATTCCTTTTGAATTTAGCTACAACACCACCAAATCCTTCACTTTTATTCACTTTCCCAATAAACGTCTTAAGAACATCCCTTTCCAAAATTTCTATCACGATTCCGCCTCGTTTGAGCTTAGGAAACATGCATCCTTCACTCCCAATCACTCAACCTCTCCATTTTCACAATCCATCATTACAGCTAAGTCGTCGCTGCTCCAGTGACAATTGTTCCCAAATTACAAGTCACGTTTTGGCCACAACATTCCACTATGCAAATAAAAAAGAGTCAACATATAGTTTGAAATTCACACATCCGTCAATGATCATAGATTTCCATCACGTTAACAATGCATTAACTCATTTGCATTCTCATTCAAATTCTATCTTATTTATGACAACAATGTTATGCACACTATACGATAATTTTTCCTGCCATTTCTTTCTTGCAGCAATATCATTTGTTCCATTTTCATTAATTTTCTTGCAGAAGTAACTTTCCCTTGTTTTAATGGAGGATGACAATTATTTTCTTTAGTATTTTCATGGAAGACTCAACACTTTGAATGAGGAGGTGGTATCTACCATTGTTTTCTTACAAAAAATTAGTATGATATGAAACCTTACATTAGAAATAGCTAATCACCACTTATTGAAACCTTACATTAGACTTGATATATCATAATATATTTCATTGTTTTCATGTTAAATAACTCTTCTTCATCTAATGCATTTCATTTTACCTTTTTGGTTGACTGTAAATCATTGCTCCCAGCAAAATTAATAAACTCTCTATCTAAAACAACATAGCCTCTGGCACGCAACGCACACAAGCATATTTATCAAGTTAGTCACGATTTAAACAAATTATTTTCGAGCAATTCATCCCTCGCTCCAAGCAAATTAATCTCAACTTCAGGCCAACTAAAATCAGACCTATTTTCAAATAATTTCAATTCCCAGAAAAAATTTAGCAACCCTTATCAATATTTGTTGTTCGCAAACAATAAAATATGGTCTCAAACCGAGTAAAGAAGACAAGGAGTGTCATCAACTTAAAAAAAAGGACTAAAAATATAGAATCAAGTCTGTTAAGATTTTAAATTTACCAGTAGGGCCAATGATTGTGGAGATCCAGTGGTACAGATTGTCGCCTTTAGGGCCAGCGGAGCAATCCGACGGTGGATCGGCGTTCAGCTCCATCATTTCTTTCTGAATCCTCTTCCCTGAAGATGACACGGATGTGGCCGACGGCCATGGCCGGACCCCGCTCCCACCTCCTCCACCGCCTGAATATGGTAGATTCGTGGAGGACATTGGCTAAACCCTAGGCCAGTTGCTCTGCGCCAGTGGAGTCCATTTGCGTGGGTAAGAGCTCCGCGTCAGTTGAGGCTTTTGTTATTTAACAGTATGAAGAGTACTCTATATCTGAAATAGAGTGCCACATTTATAAATATGAATGTTTTTGAATGCTATACATTATATTTTTTATTATTTATTAAAAAAAATTAGAAAGTCAAATTTTGCGTTTATTTGATAGTAGATGTATCTATAATTCTTAAAAGGGAAATTTACATACATACATATATATATATATATATATATA
>NW_018164666.1:995190-1013072 GCF_001263595.1 Phalaenopsis equestris
ATATATATATATATATATATATATATATATATATGTAAGTCAAATAAACTCAAAACTTGATATATGTATTAAGATATAATCCCTATGTATTAAGATATCTAACACTTAAAAATTAATATTTATATTTATAAAACTTTAGAGTTATAAACTAATGCATTAACTATCTATTTCACTTTTAAATTTTAGTAATAGTAATATTTTAGATTTAATTTTTAAAATTGGAGTGTTATGCATATAAATATAAAATCTTAGGTGATGGATATAAAAATACATAAAAATTATGTGATATTTTATGTAAGCCCTCTTTTTTTAAAATTGGGGGATTTGTGTACATACCACAGTATATATATATATATATATTAAAAACTAAAATTTAATATTTGTTTTATGAGATAAATTTTTAAATAACATATCAAACTAGTATTCTTTTATGTTTATAAAATTAAGGAATTGGATGGCGTGGGATACGCTTGCAAGTGAGCTGAGCCAACTTAAGCTCGACTAATTAAGAGCTCACAAGTTGAGTTTATTGAGCAATGAGCTCAAACTTGAGCTTAGATTCAAGCTCATTTATTATACAGGCTTGAGCTCGTGCTTAGCTTGACTAGACTCGTGAGTTTGTCAAGTCAGCTCGAATATATTAATTAAATTATTGGTTAATTCCTTAAACTCACACTTTGGAATTTTTTTTTGTTTTACTATTTCATTAATTTTTAATATATTTTTTTGAAAGAATCTTCATAACTAAACTCAAAAACTAGCTTTCGAGTCAAAGTCGAGTCAGACATAATCGCCACAAGCCGAGTTTGAGGTCAGATTAGGAGCTCGAGTTCTCGAGTCAAACTCGAGCTTAAACCAATCATATATCTCAAAAGTCGAGTCGAGTATAGAGGGACTCGAGCTTGATTAGTTTTATTTAGCACGGGCAGTAGGAGCAATGGTGACAAGATAATGGCAACGCTGTAGGGGCAAAGAATGTGTGAATAAAATGATCACAGTGGATGAACTTAGAGAGCATTGTCTTAAGATAGGGGACGAGACGTGCTAACCTTCATTTTACAAGTTTCATCCTTATATATATTTTTTTGCTCTACTAATAAAATAATGACAATGTTATTTTTTAAATATAATTTATTTAAAATAATTTAAAATTTTAATATTTTCTTAATTGAGCTAAAACCTTTTATTTTCTAATCATGATTAGGGTAGTGAAATTGGCTCTAAGATGGTGAAACGCTCGTAAATCAGATTGAATTTTAGCTCGAATTGAACCATTCAAGCCGAGCTATGAGCCAAATTAAATGATCAAATTTATTTTACTAATTGGGATCGAAATAAATTTTTATGCATTTGCTTATATAACACCTAAATTTTTAATTTTACATGCATTATGAATAACGAGCTCAATTGGTGAAATTTATTTTGCTTGACCGGAATGACGAGTTTGAATCCCCTCTTTTCCCAAAAATATTTTTTTTTTTCTATTGAGCTGGCCTAGGCCAAGGAGAGTATCGAGTCAAACCGATTTGATTCATGAGCCAAAAATGACATTTGAGCCAGCTCGAAAATCAAATCAACCTACACTGGATCAGACCAAAATTTATTGGATCAATAAACGACCCGTTCAAAAATAATTGGATCCGATATCAAGTTGGCCCCAAATTGTCTCTAAATCAAATCGTTCACACCCCTAATCATGATGAGTGCACACTCACACTTCCAAAATTTTTTATTTTATTTCATACCAATATGCTATTCATTCATGCACTATATAACATTTATTTCCACTAAATGTTTTGTCCTGCCACTTAGACAAGACACTGGAAGGGCCACCCTCCTCTCATCTTCAAAATTCTGAAATCACCACCCCAAATGCTTCAACTTCATATAACCTTCCAAAATTTTAATTTGTCACATAAAAAGTATAATTTAACAATAAAGCTGCAAATAAATAATCTTTTACAAAAACAACAAGCTCATCATGCATCCTTAAATAATGCATATTTGCAAAAATACCTTTTTTTTTTTTTGTTGGAATCACATTTTGCCACCATGTCCACAAAACCAATGATTATATATATATAATCATTCATTCAATATTCCTTCTACAAAACTGATACTGATGAACACTGAAAAACTAAGAATTGAATAATAAGAGCAATAAAAGAAGGAAGAGGTGCAGTAATGGAAGAACTTGAGTTTTTGTCATGCTGTTCAAAGGGCTCTCAAGGACAGATCCTGCACCTCTGCTTCTGCTGGAGTTCATCCCCTTGCTGAAAAAACCAAAAATAAAAAATTAAAATGCAATGAAGATAGATTTAAAATATTCTGACTTTAATTTGATCAAGATGAATTATTGAATTTTATAAGAGAAATTTACATGCGCACCACACATTTATAAATCTATGTATGAAAAGCTGGCATTTTGCTTTTAAATAGTTAGTAAAAATGGTATTTTGGAGTTGATATGTAAATACATAAGAGCTGTGTGGTATGTATATAAATGCCCCACCATTATAATAATTGGGATGAATGCCACGTAGAATTTCACTTACCATGCTTACAGAAAACTCATCCTGATTAAATTTTAGACAGTATTGTGATTGCAATTTTGTCATGAAATTAATGAAAGATCATTTAGGCTTACCTCCCTGAAAAAATGCATAAGCCATGGCCTACAATATAAGAAAGAAAGACAATATGTTAGTACAAGAAACATAATGGCAAGTTGTGTATGCATGAAGAAAGAACTAGGCTTTTTTAGCTCTTAATATATATATATATATATATATATATATATATAGTTTTTAATTTGAAAAGGAAACTTTTATACATTGTACATATTAGCAATTAAAGAACACTAGTGCCTTATCTTTGAGTGCCATCTTTTCATCTTAGTCGTGCAGCAGGGGGAGGGTGTCGTGCCTACTTCTGACTTCATTATTTGATAAACATAACATTGGAGCTAGCATATTCGTCAAACTAGGCTAGGCTTGTTGATATGATAAGACTACAAATTGTTTGTGACACGAGTTGTCTTGAATAGAGCTTGCCACGCCCACCCCCAACTTCACGGTTTGATGAACATGATATTAGAGCCTACATATTTGTCGAGCTAGGCTAGGCTTGTTGATATAATTAGGCTACAAAGTTTTTTGTGACATGAGTTGTTTTGAATAGAGCTTGCCGTGCTCACCTCCGACTTCAATGTTTAATGAACGTAACATTGGGCCAATATATTCGTCAAACTAGGCTAATACGAGTTGTCTTGAATAGAGCTTGCCACGCCCACCTCCAAATTCACCATTTGATGAATGTAACATTGAAGCCAACATATTTGTCAAACTAGGCTAGGCTTGTTGATATGATTAGGCTACAAATTGATTGTAGCACAAGTTGTCTTGAATTTTGCTTTTAACAAAAGATGAGCCTCTTTGTATGACAAATCATCGTCGTTACAATTCCTCCATCTATTAAATCCAATTCTCTGTGTCACTATCAACTTTGATTTTCAAATATTATTATCATATGGCATTTCTTTATCATTATCATAGTTAGCTCTACCCAAATGTAAAAATTTGACACTTGATGTCAAATTGACAACTAATTGTAAAACTCAATTCAAATATAATGAAATGAATTTAAATTTGAATTTTGCTAGTGTTATTAGCGTTCTCTGGAATGAAAAACCGAACCAATCAAAATTTTATAAAACTGAACCGATACTAAACTGAAATTTAATAAGATTTAAATGGTTTGATTTTAAAGAAACCAAAATTTAGTCATTAGTTTGAATTGAGTTATGAATAAACATTAAGAATTACTTATCTTACATATATAATATCACTTTTCTCATGAATCTTCCATTTAATTTTAAAATTTCAGTTTTTCAGTTAAATGAATTACAAAACCAAACTAATAACTGAAAACTAGATATTGAGGAGTTAAAACTCAAAAACCGAAATGTATTTTTGGAATCAAACCAAATTAACCAAACTTATTCGGTTCGATTTGATTTTTCGGTTTGACCAAATAATGCACACTCTACTGAGAAGCAATGCTCCATGACCTAACCTTATTATAATGCGAAGCATGCCACCCTAAGTGGCGTACAAGTTAACTTGATTTAATGAAGGAACACATTAAAATGGAGTAGGATGTCACCCTTAAGAGACACGTCGCAAGTTAGCCCGATTTAGGTGAAAAATAAGTATGGGCTCTAATTCTTTAAATCTAAGATTAGATGAAGAGCATAAAACTTGAGAACACTGAATAAGACAAAGAAATTGGTGAATACTATGATAAGAAGAAGATTCAAAATCAATATTTATATAAAACCTAAAGAAAAAGGGGAAAAAAAAATTAAGGATATTGGAGTTTTTATGCCCACAACAAAGTTCTCAAAACTTTGTTAATTATGGCATCGACGAGGACAAAGCATAAGATCTTGGTGAAAAAATCAAAGACCCCTACCAATTAAACTAGTTTACAGTTTACACCAACAAAAATTTGAGGAGGTTATAAATTATTGTATGCTATAAATATTTACAATAAAAGCGGAATTTCATTAATAGTGGATAAAGAACTAAAAGATCAAAGTTATTAGATTATTTGAGTTAATGGATTTAGAAGGACAGTCTATGAAAAAACCTTGACATCATAATATAAAGAGAGATTTAGCAACAAATTGATGTGGTGTAAATGATTATGAAGGAAAAGACTAAAGATTAAAAATTGAATATTATTGATATGCATAATGAATATAAGAAAGCAAATAGACATATAATTAGTGTAAATTGTAAAACAATAATGATAACTTTGGAAGATTTGTGTGATAGGTTCAGTATTAAATGAACTATAAATATAGAGAAGCAAAAATAAGTAATAAATGATAGATACAATAAAAGCTAGTAAGATATTGATGAGAATGGACTGAAAGATGAAAATGTTCCTTCAATGATGTATTACATGGGAAAGTTAAAAATAAAATTATTTCTGAAATGTATGATAAAAAAATATAATGAATTATATTATAGATTTATTGAAAAAATAAATTGGAGTAAGCTCTGATAAGATGCATAAATATAAGGCTTCTAATTTCGAAATACCTATTATGATTTGTAAAGTTACATAGGATATTGCAATGATTTGATTAACATATTTTATAATGAAATTTTGAATATTAAAATATCAAATGATTGGAGAAAAATATATTTTAAGATCAAAATTTAGGAATAAAGATGACATTTAAAATTATGTTGACCATAGAGAAATCAAAATTATATTTCATAATACGACAGAAAACAATAAATATAAGCTCAAAAAAATAACAAGAATTTCAAAAAACCCATTTAGTTTCATGGAAGGAAGATCGATTATTTTATTTATCTATTTTTTTTATGAAGAGATGTCATGGAGAAGAATAGATAACAAAGTAAATGATCATCATTTGTCATTTTATCCATATTGAGAAGGCAAATGATCCAATACCATCATAGTTAATTTCGTGGGTTAAAAAACATAAGTATGTCAAAAATATATTAATGTTACTACAAATATATATAATGAAGCATTGATTAGTACTAGAAATGGTTGCGAAATATCAAAAATTAAAGGTATGATAGAGAATCAAAGAAGAGTTCATATCTTTTTTATATTGATTATAGAGATATTTTTAAAGAAAAATCAAAGCAGGACGCATTAGTGTTTTTTTTTTTTACAGGTGACATAGTTATAATTAGTAGGTATATATTAAAATAAGAGAAAAAATAAATTACTGGAAGAAAATATTTAGAAATTGAGGCGTTATAATTAGTAAAACATAGCTTGCATATATGATATATAATTTTAATGAGTATAATTTTAACATATAATACTTGATCAAACAAATAATGGACACATAACTTCTATAGTTAAACCAAACCAGTTAAAATGGAGAAGTATCTTCATAGTTTTGTGTGGTAAAAAGATATTGATTTTATAAAAATGTAATTACATCAATAATATTGTATGAATACTGTCGGCCAACTTTTTTATTTTGAAAATAATTTTAAATTTAATTTAATATAAGAGATATATAGTTGGTTTTTGAAAGTAGTATGTTTTAATTTTCGAAGAATGAGACAAAATGTATCTCTTTAGTTTAATAGTTTGCAAAATCGTGTTTGATACCGCGAATACTACACCTTCCTGAAAAATAAGTTTATACCTTGGCGATGAACTCAATCCTACAAACTAAGAGATTTGTGACATCCATTTGGTCTGCGAACTTTTTATGTGTGACCGGCAAGTTCCCCTATCTAATATAAAGTTTAAGTAGGGTTTATTTTACCTGGATTCCAAGTTCCCTATAGAGGCAAACCCCTATAGTTAATTACATCCCAAATGACGGATGTCACTTGAGAAAACTCTCTATGATGATCAAAAGTACTAGTCTTTAAGAATTCAAAGTTTAGTTTTTCACAGTAGGACGTGGAAATGCAAGTGAGAGTGACTCAAATAGGAACATTTATTTTCAGGAGTCCAAAAGAATGAAAAGATAGTGGACGTCACGGTTCCTGAGGAGAACCCTTAGTGACTACCTAAACTATCCTACTGTGTGGCTGCGGTTAAAAAATGATATTATTCGAGTGTTCAATCCTGTCAATTTTATTATTTGGGACTTATATTTACATAATATCCGATTATGCAAATAGCCCGCAGAGATAGCAGGATTTACATCATACCGGACGGCAACCTCGAAACCTTAGGTGAGTTAAGACTTACACTGCACAACATGGTTGCACAAAAGCGTAAAAAGAGGGAGGATTTACGTCATGCTAGGTGAGCTACCTTGAAATCCTATAAGTTGTTATTTAGACTAAGAAGAGATAATGTTGAAGAAGGTCCTCTTGTTGCTCGATCCAAGCTCCTTGTCGTGCTGCTCATAAATTTGGCACTGAGCTCCTTATTGAAGTAATAACTCTAAAGTCTAAGGTTCAAAAAGTTTTATCAGGTGTGTTCAAATGACAAGTTTTGTTATTATTCAAGCATTATGAGAGAAAGGAGGGTTAAAGTTGATTAGAGCGACATTGGTTAAGATCCCACGGTTCCCTCATTTCAGTACCATTATTTTTTTTTAATTTACTTAGTTTAAAAGAGTTGTTAAGCTCATTTAAACTGGGGAGATCTCATTAGCAACTGTGGGTTACCCCATCCGAGGGACTCCCACAAATTCAAAAGGACGTGTTATGCTTTTTGTTTTGTTTTGAAAATGTTGTTTAAATTTGAAAAAATTATTTTGCTTTGAAAATTAAATTGCAACCAGACATGCGTGATATATATTAAAGCAAGAGTAAATTACAATGATAAAAATGACAATAAATAAACTGTACACGCGTACCTGTCATATTCTCGCTATTCCCGCTACGTGGTTAGCTCAAAAAACATAATATAATTTGCAATAAATTTAAATAAATTGCAGGAAAAGAAAAAAAACAGTAATTCTAAAACAACAAAATGAGTCGTAATGGCAGCTAGAAACTCCAAACAACGATCCTAAGGCTTCCTACAACTCTAGACAGCAGCTAGAAACTCCAAACAGCAACTTCAGCGCTTCCTACAGCATCCTACAGCTATTGACAACTTCAAACAGCTCTCATACTGCAATTAACAGCTCCCAAACAGCCTCCTACAACAATTAACATCTCCCAAATGGCTCTAACAGTAATTCTAAACTTCAAACAACACTTCTACAACCCTTATACAGCTCTCACAGCACTTTCAAACTCCAAACAACACTTCTACAGCTTTCTTACAGCTTTTAAACTTCAAACAACACTTTTACAGACTTTCTGCAGCTCTCACGACACTTTTAAACTTCAAACAGCACTTCTACAGCTTTCTTATAGCTCTCACAGCCTTTCTATCACTAAACAACAGCTAACAACTCCCAAACAACCACCTACAACAACTTTTTAAGGGCCCGCTTGGGCCAGCTTATTGGGGGCGGTGACGTTTTGAAAGCGCCGCCTCCCTGTTTGATAAATACGTTCGCACGTGCTTATTCCTCCCGCACTGCGTCCGCGTTCGATAAATTCTTTATGTCGTTCGATGCAGTGTGAGCCCCGCGTCCAACGTTAGCGATCCGCGTTGCCCTAGGAATTCCGGAGGTGCCCTCGATCTCCCTTGCTGAAATCCTTTCTGGTTCGTCGCCCTAGAGAAGATCGAACTTTTTTCCTTTCCAATTTTCTTTCCTGATCATCAGGTATCCTTTCGATTTACCTAGTTGCGATCCTTGGAAAGCTTCCTTTCGATTTCCCAACTCTGATCTTCTTTCTAGAAAGTGTAGATGCAAGAAATGAAAAAAAAAATTCGGGTGAGTACATTACGGGTTTTTAGCTATAGCACAGTTGAGATATATGGCATGAGTTGTTTTCGACATCCTCTGGTTTTTTGCATTTTCTCTGGTTTTTGGGTTTAGGCCAATTGAGATATGTTTCATTTTTTATGCCCCGATATTTTGGCATTTCATCTGGTTTTTGGATTTGGGTTGCTAGCTGCGATCCTTGGAAAACTTCCTTTCTCTGATCCTTTTTCTGGGAAGTGTAGATATAAAAAATGATTTTTTTTTTTTTATGAAATATAGTCCATTAAGGGATTTTAGCTATAGCCCAATAAGGGTTTTTAGCTATAGCCCAATTGAGATATGTAACATGATTTGTTTTTGGCATCCTCTGATTTTTGGCATTTTCTATGGTTATGGCTCTGTTTGTTTGATAGGAGATATTGACTCAGGTTTTAAGCAAATTGGTCAAGGTATTATTGTTTAGTTGTAGTTTGTGTGATGGAGAATTTGTAAGAATTTATATTATGCATGAATTTCAAATAACCCGATGTTGATTCGGTTATACATTGAAGGTTATGGCTTGGTTCATGAAAATGCATCTCAAATCATTACGAAATTATTTATTCTTCTATGAAAATTCTTCTATGAAAGCATATAATGTTTCAAACCTATATCTACCTCGTCATTGAGAGGATTCCATACTCTTATCTTTCGTTTTATGTTAAGAATGACAATGGTTATAGCATTAGGGAGTTAAGTACATACATATAAGGAGGCTTTGTTTTTTATGAGGCAATGGTCTTTTCGTAGATGTTTTCATCTTTGATATATGTGGAGGTTTTGTTTTTATATATAAGAAGGCTTTGTTTTTATATGAGACAATGGTTATAGCATTGGGGCTTTGATATAAGGAAGCTTTCTTCGGGTACTCACGAGAGTATGAAAACTAAATGTCATATTTTGGAACTGATCTGTGATGATTGTATGATTCTGCACTATATGTTTCTGTACTACCAATAAGCTGTCCCAAACAGTTTTATAAGACGGGCATGAATGTCATTTAACCACCAGTAAACTAATCTGAATAAGCTGCCCCAAACAGCAAGCCAGATTATTCTGATAATCTGCAAATTATCAGAATAATCTGTTTATCAACTCTGTTTATCAACAGATTACAGATTATAAATAATCAACAGCTGCGCCAAACATACCATAAGCTTCAAACAACACTTCTAGCACCAAACAACGGTTTTTTAAGCTTCAAACAACACTTCTAGCACTAAACAAGCTAACAGCTCCCAAGCAACCACCTACAGAAGCTTTTAAGCTTCCCCCAAGCGGTGCCAAAACATCTAACATTTTTGCAACAAAAAGGTGCACACATCACCTCAAGACGACCAATGAAACTGCCCCAAAACAAGTGCCCGAAAACACTTCATAAACCCTTCGTGCGAACAATTGTTTCAACAAGCTCCTAAGTAGCATGTTTATAGACTAAAATAACATCCAATGATGTATGGTTAGGCACAATGATAAATCCAAAAGCTTATTTTTGTTCCGAAATTTAAAAAGATGCGGGGGGAAATGGAGTTATCCTTCATGATGGCGAGGGAGCTCAACACTAACTGTTCCTTATATGATGCAACACATCTTAAGTTTGTTCAAGTAAATAACTTAAAATGTATGTACCTGATGCATTCATGTATAATAAAACAATGGGGCTTTCTTCAATCCAACGATTGATTGTAATCTCATGTAGGAAGAAAAGCTAGTATTTTACTGGGATGCATAAAAAGAAATGATTCGATATAAAGATTTAAATCAAATGGTTGCTTCAATGATAATAGTGTTTAGTTTCAGCACAAGTGCAAAAAGCCATAATGCATCCAAATGTAGGGCTATGAACAAAAGCTTCCCACTTTTCACATTGACGCGAATGGCAAAACAGTGGATATAGCAGGCCAAATCCTACTATTATTCAAAATTACGCCTGCTAGATGCACAGGAACTTATTGTGGCGTATAATTCAAATATACCACACTTTAAAATTAGTCTTGTGGCGTCAAGTGGGATTGAAAGGGCAAAACATAAACCTTATCTTAAAATCAAAACTATGATCGAATTCAAATATTAGCTCAAAATCCTTAAACAATAATCAGAGTCAAAATGATCAAATAATTGGAGTTTCAATCCAGTTAACCTGCTACAAATCCTACTCCCAAAGTTTCAACAGAATTTAATTTATTGTCTCCAACGAACAGGCTTACCTCAGTCGATGGTTTCGGGGAGGAGTAGAGCAAAAGGAGCAGAAACAACGGTAAGATTGATGTATATTATTTGTACAGCGATATCGTTGTTGTCTTTCCACGTGCAGCTAAGGGACAAGCTTTCCTTCCTCTATGGGTTCGGTTAGGGGTTGTTCGGCGCGAGAGAACGTCGGTGCAGAGGAGTCGGTCGTTAGAGGGAGGAGGCGAGGGCGAAGCAGGCGAGTGTTTCTGGCACAGCGGGAGGAGGCGAGGGCTTTCGGTGGACAGGTCGGCGAAGCAGGCTAGCGGGGTTCCTCAGCACAAAGAGGAGATGGGGGGAAGAGTGCTTCGGTCGCGCGAGAGGGTAAGAAGGGGATTCAATCGCGCGAGAGAGAAAGTAGACGGGAGCGGGACAAGAGGGGGGAGGCCGAATGTCGCATGGAGGAGGCGAGCAGGCGAGGGTTTTTTAGTGAAGAGGGAGAAGCGAGCGATGGAGGGAGGCAAGCAAGCAAGGAGACTGAGTTATCCCAAGCAAAAAGGAGTTGAGCGAGATATGTATCCCAAAAATTCCAAAATACTATTACGCTGAGTTTGGCGGGCACATAAATGATTTCCATGTGTGGAGGAGGCTCAATTGAAAAAATCTTAACACTTAATTATATTCAATTAATGTGGGATTAAATGATAAATTTGAAATTTGAAATTCGAAATTCGAAATTCGAAATCATGTGAGCTGAGATGGTTAGCTCGTGTTCAACTCGTGTCCAGCTCGAACTGAACCCGAATTGCACCTGGGCTCAGCTTAGGCTCGCACCCCCAATTAAATATTCAAGTGCATCGATTTTTGTGTCGTTTATGCATGCGCGAAACTATAGCAATATGAGTGTCTTTCCTAGTTAAAATTTACATTCCGGACGCGTTTGTACAATCCGTTTCGTCATCCGGGGCCGTCTGGACAAGTTCGTAAATGATCGAGTAAAAAATGAGTCAAATTTAATTTCGAATTTTGGGTTTGTGGCGGATTATTTTAAAAATTGATTTTGGTTTAATCGATTGTGCGATGTGTGAATTGTGGTGTTCGCGTTGTCGAGTCATGGAGAGTTCACCTATGACCATCTGATCCTGTAGAAACTCATTTTTGGGCCCTCTACATGTTTGTTCTTAACCCTTGCAACTAAGAGTCTGAGTGTTTGAGACTAATCATGCGAGGTCTTCACAAAAATGAGTCAGGAAGTGGTTCAAAGTTCTATGGGGGATGGGCTTCATTATTAGTCCGCTAGGATGGCCAATAAGAAACACCTAAAGATAGATCATGGATTCTAGGAGTAGGAGACTAAGACCTCACTGAAAATGACGTCAACAAATACAAAAATCAATTATATCTAAGTTTAGTGTAACATTAATAAAAATATTAAGATCGTTCTATGACAAAACTAAGAGGATTGGAGTGAATTTTATTGAGGATAAACATGATTACAACTAATGATAAAAAATGCATCCAATAGATGAAGTGAAAAAATCATTGTCATAGATTTGCAAATAATGGATAGACAAAAGCTTATATTGAAAAAATTTATTCAAAATGATTCAAAAAAAGTATCACATCTCACACAACACTTAACAAAACTGTATGATAAATGAGAATTCAAATTGGAAATCCCAGAGTTATTTTATTAAATGACTAAAAAAAATTGCAAATCACAAAAAGTTAGGGTAGAGCTAAGGATGATGTGAGATGATGAGTTGATCCTTTTAGAATTAGAAATAATTTAGTTAGGGCTTTTTCTTTTTTTTTGTGAAAGATGTTTCTTCTCCAAGTACTGCAATTGCAGAGTGACTATCAATTTTGATTTGTCAATCATGAAATGATGAAAATTCTAGTTCTGCAACTTTGATGCTAATATGGAGATGAAATTCAAGCAAAGACACATTTTTTTTAGGTGAAACACATGCTATTTTGAAGTTATATTATATCCCAAATAACTTGGTAAAAGCATTAACTTTGCTCCAGATTCTGCCTACACTAGGCCTTGTTATGATCTACTAACTTAAAAGAATGTTGCATGCATTATTGTATTGGATGGGAAAAAACTTTTCACAGCTAACTTTAGAGTGAAAAAAAAAATTTAAGATGAATGCATTGCAAAACAAAGGAAATAAACATCTATACTTGTTTGTGTCAGGTTGATCTAAGTCATCTAATGAGCTCAAACATAGCCTAAAAATTTATAGAGCAATAAAACAGCTTAAATCAAGCTGAGAACAAATGTAAACTGCTCCAAGTTCAATCGAGTCCACCTTCCAATAAGTCGCCTAAACCATCATCAGAGCGGAACTCCATCTTTGGAACCTGGCTGTCCAATAAATTTTCGAGATGTTAAACCATCAGTGAGTACCATGCAAATTTTCCATTTAAGATATCTCATTCAGGAACCAACTTCACAGTCACCCATCACCCGACTAATTACTGTCATTCTAGCTATTGTATACAAATATATTTTTGTTCTACACATCCTATAATGTTGTTCTTAATTCAACAAATAGGGAGGGGGGCAATTTTCAAATTTTGGGCATGCAATTTTCACAATTAATATTGAAGATTTAAACAATCAATTTAGTTTATGAGACCAAATCCATCAATATATGACAAAGATGTTTGAGCATTATGAATCATAGAGAATAGGAAGATGATTGCTTCGTATTTGAGCCATTACAACTAAAACAAGCAAATTAGTTTAGCGTGTTAGCGTATGGATTGGAATCGCAACCAGTAAAGTGCGGAAAGAGTCGTCAACAAGGGAAGTGAGTTCTGATCATGTAGATTAAGGGACAAGTGAGCGAAAAGGTCTGGACTTTATAAGAGGACTGGAAGAGGGAGAAGACAAAGACCACCTGATACAATATTGAAAGAGACTTCCTATGTATTATTAACTAGGAATGAGTAACAAACCTTCCTTCAATAGCACCAAGCTTCACCATCTTCCACATTTGCTTCGTTTTTGGCCAAAAAATCCTCAACTATGAAAGGGGCCTACTTTTAAACATTATCATGAAATCTTTGTTTCAATTGATCTTATAAAAACTTGCGACCCAATCCAAGAAATTAATTGCACTTGTATAAGAAATTATAGGAAGGAAAAGAAGTCCAAAGTTCAAGAATTCAATCAACAATGCATTATAACGATGTGATCTATAGGCAAATCAAACTATTGCAAAATTTGTGGTTTTTCCAACAAAAATAAATCCAAAAAAGAAATGTATGATTGCCCAACTATTACTTATCAGTATATCCTTAAAATTAAATTTATTCTTGTATCGCCCATCACGTAGTGTTTTCCTCAACTCTCAGCCGTAAGGTACATGATTTCACAATCAGCATAGGATTGAGACACCCAAACTAGCTAGTGAAATCAAATCCCCAATCTCTCTCTCAACACTGTTGTACTCTAACTAGAAAGTCTAAGTCCACTTCTCCACAGGACAGTTCTTAGGAGAGATCCAAGGGTACAAATCCAGATTCACTCAACTATCCCAAAAATCTCACATCATTAAATCTTGGCTCGTGTCTACAAGTAAATTTGAACCAAAATCTATTGAACAATCTTGGAAACAAGAAAAAAAATTTAAGGAATCAGAAGAACGACTGGAGTAACAAGTATTAATGACAAGTTAACTACAAAGATGAGGTGGTTTGGACATCTATAAAAAAGGATAAAAAAATACATCTATTAGAGGAACATATATGATTAATAGTGAAAAATTATGACAGATGAGGGATAAACCAAAGATAACATTAACAGAAGTTGTGTAACAATGATATGCAAAGAATAAGGTTTAACACATTACGCATAACTCCACAGAAACTAATGGAAAATGAGGATTCATAAAGCTGAACCCAAATAAACGGGAAAGTTAATTATGATGATGACGATGAATTGCACTATATCAATAATAGAAGAAGATGAATCAAGTAGATAGCGAGATATTAAATACCATTAAACAAAAGCAGCTTCAAACAATTACATTTATATTGATGTCTTGATGTTTTTTAAAGCCATAAAACATTTAAGCATTGGACTTGTCATGACCCGGTCTGGGGATTGGAATTAACGAATACGGGAACAGATAGTCAGATGATGTCACTAATCGATATAAATTAAAACAATATATTAAAAATTACCACATTACCGATTGTTCGCATCTTCTATAAATGTTTACTCATCTAATGCTCAACTTTTAATCACTTAATTAAACTAAAATTTAGTTTAAAAATAATTGTGAGTTAAACAAGTCAGTGAATACTCATACATAAAAATCACAGTAATACAAGGGGAAAAAAAACAATACGCATTCCAGTTAAATTTTTAATAAATCAATAAAAATATTTAATGTTATTCAAAACACCATACAATATCAATAACATATCAATATCATCGTGTATCTGTAAAAACTGTGACAATTAAGACAACAATATCATTTTTTTTTTTCATATACGTGCATAGGTATCTTAGTGTTCTCCCACAAGTATCATCAAAGGGTGACTCCAATATAGTCAGTAGTGTACATACAAACAGTCAACATAAATATTTTATTCATGTGCTCCTCGATTCAACTCAATATAATATATATAACATATACCAATGCATGGTATTAAGTAGCTATAAACATTCTCAATAATGTGACTAACAAAGAAAAATATATAAATTAAAATAAAATTTGTGCAAATATCATTATCCACTAATGCATAAAAATAAAAAAACTAAGGTATTATCATAGATTAAAAGTAAGAGTACTCACCTCAATGACTCTTAATTCGATCAAATTTGCCCTGACGTCGACCCTTCTAAAATAAAACCTAGCATAAATATAATATTCATAAAATTTTAAAATAAATTATTATTTTAATTAACTATTAACTTTACATTAATTATTAAATTTTCATAATTTACATATATATATATATATTATCATCTCTATTAAAGCTTACCTCACTCGAACCCTACTCCATGCGAGAAAACTTCCCTTTGAACACGATGCAACCTCTGCTCTAAAACCAGGCTTCAGCTCTCTCGCACGAGCCTTCTTCCTCCTGCTTCCTCTTCCTTTGTAGGTACCAACGATGCCTCTTCTGCTCGATAGAGACGTCGTCGTCAACCACTGATGGCACCCTCAGTTTCAATCAAAGCAAGCTTTGTTGGACATCGACGTCAGTTTTGACGCCGCGTGACAGAGATGCCACCGCCTCTTATGCTCGACGACGTCTTCTCCCACACCAGACAGAGACACGTTGCGGGTAAATTGATCTCGCCAATTACCTCCTCTCCTACACATCATTTTATAAACGAAAATAACCATTCGACTTCCCAAATCTCTAGTTTCACCCCCCCCCAACGGCTTTCGACCGAGTCTCTAGTTTCACGTCCCTCCCTACGGCTTCTGACTCCTTACCTCAACTTATTCGTCATTTTATACACGAAAATAACCATTCAACTTCCCGAATCTCTCGTTTCACCTCCCTTCGGCTTTCGACTCCATACCTCATCTTATTCATCTTTTTGTTTCTTCTCCTATGTAACAAAAACGAGATTTCATAATCTTCCTCACTTACAAAAATTTCGTCATTGAAATTTATAAACATACCTCAGTCATTTCTCATTAACAAGTCGACATTTGCTATCCAGAAGATTAGGAGTCATTCCTGAAAAGTAATCACTATAAAGATGAAAACTCAATACAAGTCGACTCAACTATACCGCAGAACACATAGTTATTGAAGCACAAAAATGTGCTAGAAAACGCCAAACCAATCAAACCTCATCACCATCAATAGCATTAAGTTCTTTAGGCTCGCAATGAGTAAGGGAATATACATGAGGTTGAATCAGTTGTCCTGGTTGACATTGGGTAGGAGCTGAGGTTGCAAACTTGATCTTTTTCTGTCCACCTGCAGTCTTCGATGAATGAGCTCCACTTGATTTATAATCTCAACGCTCATCTGGGCAAGAGACGGACAATATGTTGCTATATGATCAAGCTGATGACACCAACAACAAGTGTTTGAGCCTATTAAGCATTCACCATTATGTTGTCTTCTGCATTTGACACAAGTAACTACAGTATCCTAAGCCGTATATCTGCTAGCTCCACCAGAATTATTCTTGAACTTCTTCTTATTGGGATCCTTCTGAGTGAACAACATGTTCCTCTGCAGTCCTCCCCTTATGCATCTTTTTACGCTTCTGAGTAAGTTGATAGTCGATCTCCACTCTTCAAGCTCGTTCTACTAATATAAAAAATTCATCGATGTCTAAACATACCAAAGGTTGTCTGATCAAATTCTTTAATCCTAAAAGGAATCTGTACTATTTTTCTTTTGCAGTAGGGATCAATTGTCGCATATACATCAACGGTGTAGTGAATTATGTTTCGTAATGCACGATCACCTTCTTTCTTTGCCTCAACTTGATGAACATGTGATGCATCTGTCTTCGAGCTAATAAGCGTACAAACAATTCTCTGAATAGCTCCATAAATTCCTCCGAACTAACCATCATATTAGATATGTCCCTGAGCTTGTCCTGAAGCTGCATACGTCATCTATTTTCAGCTTCTCTATCCAGCACAAATGTCGTCAACCATACTCTTCTTTCATCCGAAAAAGTAATGCTATATAGTATCTTCTCTATCCTCATTAATCAGTTATCCAAGTCAATTGGATCTTCAGTTCTTTTAAGTAGAGGTAGTGTTGACCTCAATTTTCATGAGGTCTAGTCTTCCGCTTAGGGTTTAGGATCTAGCCTTAGGAATCTCCCTTCGACTATCTTAGAACCTTAGAAATGGGACCCGCCTCATTCTAGACGATCCCCTTCTGGAGTTTCGCGTGCGTGGTATCAACTTCTAGCACTTAGAAGGACGAAACCAACACGAGGAAACCCAAAAGGGATTCCCTATAGGACCTTCCTGAGCCTTAGGGTGGCCTTTTGCACAATTCGCACTCCCGCACGCACAAGCTTCGCAATTCGGAGAGTCGATACGTCCGATCGTCGCAATTCGCATTGTCTGCATTGTTACTTGTCGAATGCTCAATTAAACTTTTTGGGACAATCGATCGCGGGTCAAAATTTTGTGCGGGACGATCGATCGCGGGTCAATTTTGTAAAATTTGAATTTCGACGCGTTTTTGACAACGCGTTTTTGACCCGATTGTTGACGACGTCTTCCGAGCAACCCCGGATGACGAAACGGACTGTGTCAACGCGTCTGGAACGTCGATTTTGTCCGGGGAGGACACCCATTTTGTCGCGTCGCCG
>NW_018164666.1:1014421-1015107 GCF_001263595.1 Phalaenopsis equestris
TTGGCCTTGCTGAGCTTGGTTTAGCTCTAGTGGGGAGCTGTTTTCATTTCGATTTGGCCTTGCTGAGCTTGGTTTAGCTCTAGTGGGGAGCTGTTTTCATTTTGATTTGGTCTTGCTGAGCTTGGTTTAGTTCTAGTGGGGAGCTGTATTTGGTTGTTTTTAGTCTTGCTAGGCTCGGTTTGGCCCTTACCCAAGAGGTGGTTTTGCTGATTTTTAATCCCTGTCAGAGGGATGGCTGGGTTCTTTCAGATTCTCGTTGGTTTCGACTCCTATCCGAGAAACTGTGTTGGATGTGTTGTGTTGTCCCTACTCGAAGGCTGTTATATGGTTGTGATGGAAAGATTTGGCAATTGATGAGGTTGCAATTTGATGCTTATTTGGTGCCTAGCCGTGGGTTGGTGAGGTGTTTGAATCAATCTTTCCTTTTGCTCCTTACCTGTGAGGTTCATTGCTGAGCTTTTGGGTGTGATTTGGCTTTCTCTGCTAAGCTTGGATTGACTTGAGTGTTTTGGATGAATCAAGTTTGCCATCCCAAAAATCATATTTATTTCAGTTATCCCTTCATTTAGTCAGGGAGGCATAGTTGCCTTTGGTGGTCCTTTTGTTGGCCTTGCTGAGCTTGGTTTAGCTCTAGTGGGGAGCTGTTTTCATTTCGATTTGGTCTTGCTGAGCTTGGTTTAGTTCTA
>NW_018164666.1:1015119-1015675 GCF_001263595.1 Phalaenopsis equestris
CGTGGGCCTTGCTTGTGTTTCGGGTTGCCTTTGGCTGTGAGTCTTGGCAGTTGTCCCTTGCTTTTGCTGTGAACTGTGAACCTCTTTTGTCCCTGTTCCTTGCCTTGGCCGAGAGCCTTGTGGGCTGTTTCCCCTTCCCTGTTAACCCCGATCGTGAGCATTTATGTGGCTTGATAGGGAGATTTCTATGCTTACTTAATATATGGAATTATAGATTGAGTTGGAGGAGTTTCGAATTTAATACGAGTTTGAAAATATTGACGGTGTTTTCCCCGCGTTTATTTTCTTTCAAAGTTTGGAAAATTTTAAATCTCATTTTGGAAAAGTATTTAGTTGATTTGATTAGTCCTACGTCTTCGGGGTTTGGAGAATCAACGCGAAGGGATATTTTATGCTTGTTAGAAAAGACACCGAGTCCTGCTTTTCCGGTTCTTTTCGATAGGAGTTTTTGAGAACTGATCCAGTCTCCTTCTTCGGTGTTTTAGATGGATCAGTGTCTCCTCTCTCTCACCTCATTTTTGTTTTTCTTTCCTTGCTTCTTGGTTTGGTTTTCGAT
>NW_018164666.1:1015685-1016783 GCF_001263595.1 Phalaenopsis equestris
AGCGTAATCGACTCGTGGACAACCAAAATAAAAGAAAAGATAAGTTTTTGATAAATTATTTTCAAACAAAATATACTTCTCCACGAAACAAAATGGATAACTCTTCTTTGCATGCTTAAGAAGTTTTGTGTATGTCAAAAACATAAATTTTAAAAATACATTTTAAACTTGGTTGTCCACCTGACGAATACCTGTTTAGGCTGGGAAATAGCCCCTAAGTGAGGTTCAAGACACACTTCTAGACGAGTGGTGGGTTCTATACGTTCGGGTGACCGAGTAGCCTTCGTGGATCCTCGAGAATAAATATATCTGAGCCTAGTCGCATCCGAGTGCTTGCGGTCCCCCTCATCCGAATTTTGTTTCTTTGTTTTATCGAAGCTTTGGGACAGAGCACTCGTGTAACTTTTCTTTTCTTTCGGGATTTCCCCAGGAGTTTTGAGGATTTTCTTTTACTTGAGTTTCTTTCATTGATTTTCTCGAGTTTTTTTTTTCGCTTTTTCTCGGATTTTTTGGACGACGTTTTCTTCCAGATTTTGTTTTTGGAGATGTATTTAGGTTTGCTATACTTAAGGGACACCGGATCTCACAGGCATATAGGTTTGCTTTACATTTTACAGCAATTAATTTCTTGTTTCTACCCGCTATTGTACTGTTCTTGTACTGTAAAACATGTTAACTGTAAAACATGTTACTACTTGCTACTGTGCTTCCTGTATAGCACATTTTCCTGTTTCTGCCTACTGTTCTCCCTGTATAGCATATTTTCCTGTTTCTACCTACTGTTCTTCCTGTGAAGCATGTTACACTTGTCCTGTTTCTACCTGCTACTGTCTTTCATGTGTAGCCTGTTATACTGCTTCCCTAACATGTTTTGTTCTTCTTTAAGCATGTTATATTGTCTTTTTCTCTTTACTATACAGTGCCCTCTTACTTTTCTTTCACACTGCATGCTTAGTTACTCTGATACACTATGCCTTAGTTTAGGATAACCTAGTGGTTAGGAGCATGTTTCAAAACTAAAGCTAAGCCAGGAGGTGCTACTACGAGAGGCTCGGAGCAAACATCGTGGGCAGCACGGCAAGGGATAACTTCAAGATG
>NW_018164666.1:1017222-1064975 GCF_001263595.1 Phalaenopsis equestris
TCATTTAAGATGTAATTAACTATAGGGGCATGCCCTTATAGGAAGCTTTTCCGAACCCAGCTTAAAATAAACCTTATTTAATTATTTGTATTAAATAGGGGAACTTGTCGGCAAATAAAACGGTTTCGCAGACCCGAACGGATGTCATATGTTTTCTTAGTTTATTTGATCGAGTCTCATCCTCAAGTCTTGTGTTTATCGCTCGGGATAGATACAGGATTTCAGGTAGAGCGCTCTTTCATTTAAACTGTGAAAAATATGAGGTCAGTTTGATTTCATATTTTTCTAAAATTATATATATATATACACGTAAATTAAAATAATATAATTAAAATTACCTCGTTACGGGTTGGTCGCATGTTCTATAAATGTTTTGTGCTTATCTTTCATCTTCTAATCACTTAATTGACCTGAAGAGTTAGGGCCCGTTTGGGGCAACTTATTTAGTGCGGTAACATTTTGAAAACGCACATGGTCTGTTTGGATAAATCGTATTTTGGCAGCTTGTGCGTTTTCAAAACGCTGAAAATAGTATTTTCACACAACACATATCTAAATACGGTAACAACTTTCTGACTACGGTCTAGCTTTTCCATAAAAAAAAAAATTGTAATAGCTACCCCACCTAGCTTATCAACAGATTATTCAATAAGCTACAGCTGCCCCAAACAAACCCTTAATTTAAAAATAACTGAGCTAAACAAGTCAGTGAATATTCATACTTAAAAACTACAGTAATACAAGAGAAAATAAAGCATTATGCACGTCAGTTAACCTTTTAATAAATCAAAAAAACATTTAATATTATTTAAAGAACCTTACAATGTAAATAACACAACAATATTATTGTGTATCTATACAAACATCACAGAAATACAATCTAAAAATTATCACATAAGACATCAATATCAATATCCATTTTCATATACGTGCACGGGTAACTTAGTGATACTTAATTCGATCATATAAATATATTATTTATATGATATTCACATTCAATTCAATATATTATATATAATATGCACAAATGCATGATATTAAGTAGCTATAAACGTTCATAATAATGTGACTAATAAAGAAAAATATAAATCAAAATAAAGTTTTGCAAATATTATTATTCACTAATGCATAAAAATTGAGAAAAAAAATATTATTATAGATTAAAAGTATGAGTACTCACCTCAATGATGCTTAATTTAATAAGATTTGCACTGATGTTGACTTTTCTAAAGTAAACACCTAACATAAACATGGTATTCATAAAACTTTAAAATAAATTATTATTTTAATTAACTATTAACTTTAAGTTAGATATAAAATTTTTACATTTTACTTTGTCATACTACCATCACAAAATCTTACAATATCAATAACAAAACAATATCACTGTGTATCTATACAACTATCACAAGAGCACCATCTAAAAATTATCACATAAGACACATCAATATCAATATTCATTTTCATATACGTGCACGGGTACCCAAGTATTCCTCTACTAGTACCCTCAAAGGGTGACTAATATTACATCAGGACTCCTAACGTAGAGCTACGTTCAGAGTCCACTGATATGCGGACAAGTGGCTTCAAGGAAACGCGAGCTTTCCTGTGATCCGATCCGGTAACACAGAAGAATATTCCTCCTGTGTTATTTCGCGTTATTCATATGTTATTGTGGTGGTATTTATGTGTTATTGTGTTATTATAATACCGAAAATATTCCCAGAACACAATAACACCTGAATAATGCGAAATAACACGGAATGAATATTCTCTTGCACTAAAACAATTTTTTTTATTTTTCTGTCACCTCCACGTGTTCGCATATCAGTGAACTCTGAACGTAGTTGTACGTTAAGAGTCCTGATGTAATATTTTTCTCTATCATAGTCAGTCTTGCACATACAAGCAGTTAACATAAATATATTATTTATATGATCGTTTCATTCAATTCAATATAATATATATGATATACACAAATTATCATATTAAGTAGCTATAAACATTCATTACAATGTGACTAATAAAGAAAAATATATAAATAAAAATAAAGTTTTGCAAATATCATTATTCACTAATGCATAACAATCGATAATAAAAATATTATCATGGATTAAAAATACAAGTACTCACCTCAATGATGCTTAATTCGATAATATTTGTCCTGATGTCGACTCTTCTAAAGTAAATACCAAACATAAATATGGTATTCATAAAACTATAAAATAAATTATTATTTTAATTAACTACTAACTTTAAGTTAGTTACAAAATTTCCACATTTTACTTTTTCATTCTACTTATTATTATTATTTTATTTTAATCTCTATTAAAGCTTACCTCACTCGAACCTTATTACACTATACCAATAATAGAAGAAATAAATCAAGTAGAAAACACGATATTAAATATCATTTTAAACAATGTCTGCTTCGAAGAATGACATTTGTATTGATGTCTTGATGTTTTTTAAAACTATAAAACATTTAAGCATTGAACTCATTAAATCATGATACTCTAAATAACAATAATTGATGAAGGTTTTATGGCTCAAAAATTAGCTTTTAATAGTATCATGCTTGTCTTCGGTGGCTTGGATGAAGTGGGTGATGATGGTACTTAGCTTAAATTAACGCAAACATGAAAAATTAACGATAACAACCTTTCCATTTGACCATTGTTAAGATAAAACTAATTTGAGTGTTAAAGCAATTGATTATATGAAATTATAGTTTAAAAAACATGGGATATACAGGTGTAAAAGTTTTTTTTTTCAATGTTTTTTTTTTCAAACAAAGAAATTTTCTTTACACATAAACACAAAGAACTCTTCATTTTTTTTTTATAATAATCATTATATATCACTGTTTTTCCAACAAATCTCCAACATGTTTCCCTGTTCTAAGGAAGGTTTAGAAAGTCAGACCGGACATTGAACCAAAAGAGGAGGTTCAATGTTCACCGGTTAAATCAGAGTTGAGCCGAGTGATTTAGTAAATATAAAAAATATTAAATGTAACCTAAATGACATAATAATGTCGCAGTATGTGTATTATAAAAAATATATCATGAAATAAAAATCATATGTGAACTTAAACAACTAATTTAACTGACTCTTAAAAAGAAGAGTAGCAATCAAATATTGTAACCCAAAAAATATCTCTAAAAAAACATTTAAAAAATAAATTAGATCATCGGTTGGACTGTCGATTTCAATCTATCCAACGGTTAGACCGCCGGTTCCAGGCAATCACTCTGGTTCAATGCGAGGGCGGTTTTTAGGCCACCCGGAATCGGACCTCCAACCGGTTTTTTAAACTATGATTCTAAGCTTAATAAAAGAATATTAGATTGATCAAGCACATATGGAGTTCCAAAATATGTTAAAAAAAATGAAATTTAGATTTTATCATTAAGTTGATTGTAATTAAAAATTATTATTGTTTTTGAACCCGGAAAACCTTCAAACCCCCCTCAAATATAATGATTTTAATCTCACACGAAATAGGAGTGAAAACAAAATCATTAATTTAGAAAGCATGTTTTCAGTCCATATACAATCAAATGAGAATTCTGAACAAACAATCAAACCCCTCGAGAAAAACTGATATGCTTTAGGAACTCAAGCAAAAGATACTCCAAACATTAAGCTGAAATGGAAGCAGGAGGCTAAACAAACTATTCTTTAAGCATTCTAATTCTAAATTTTAAGAACTTCCTGCAAATGCTCAGAAGCTCTGCTGAACAAAAGGGCATCCTTTACGAGCACTGAGTGAACAAACAATGCATTCTTTACTCCCAACTAAAACTACACCAAAATCCAATAGAAGGATTTCACAATGCTCATAAGCAATAAACACCTATATTCCATAACTTCAATACGCATTTTGTTTCATTCAAATTCAAAATTTACTTTCACAAAAAAATTGAAATAATGAAATCACAAAAGATAAGTGGGCTTACTGGGATCATTTGTAGTAATCATGGCCGTGTGATCGAAGTTACACGTTCCGCCACTTGCTTGCATCCTATGGTAATAGTCATTATAAGCATAGGAAGCTATAGCAACAATATTGTCAGCTTCATAACATGGCTTCCCAGTTTGGATAGCGCTACAATTCGCACCCCCAGGGCCACAAACCCAGTCCAGTCCTTGCTTCACATCTCTCGGATTCGCACTGGGATTCACCACACAGAAAACACCACTCATCCCTGATAGTGCCGCACTGCCATTGGCTGCATTCGCAAAATCTAGAGCGTATACAACCGTTCTATTAGGCAAAAATAATCCCCAGTTCTTCTCTGAAAGAGGCCCTGGCAAGAGATCTTCATTAAACAACTCATGGATATATACATTGACTGGGTTATTCGGTTGACTGGGTGTCCCAGAATTATTGAGTGTATGCCGAACAAGATTTGTGTTATAAGCCAACGCATTATCCACATTAGCATATGGTTCGTCGTCCCCGCCGTTCGACGGCCACCCAGAAGCAGTCACAATAATTGGAATCCCGGAAAAATTTAGTTCTTGGATCGAGTAGTAAGCAGCATCAACCATCGCATCAAACATGTTTGAATATGAAGAAAGGGTATTCGGATCAACAATCTGATTGTCAGGATTGAGAGAACGAAAAAGTGCATATTCAATGGGGAAAATACCATTTGCTTTCACAAATCCATAGTATGGCTGAGCATTTAACATGAATGAGGCTCCTGTATTCTTCAAGAATTGGAGAAAATGATACATTATTGAGCTCCAAGTTGAATTGAAAGTGGCTGTGGATGGTGGAAAGGATTTGGGAATCATGTCCATAGATTGAGGGCTAGAAACTTTAACCTGAAAATTCAGGTTAGCAGCTAGAAGAGCAGACTGGAGAAATTGCATTGCAGGAACAAGAACGAGAGCGGCATTTGGAATGGTGGTGAGGACTTCATTTCCAACTGCAATGTAGGTGATGTTGGTTCCGGGAAGATAAGCTGCAACATTTCTATTGATCCAGTCAGCTGCTGCAGATTGAGATTCTCCTATTCGTAGTAATTGATCATTTGGAACACCAACCATTACTTCTATTCCTGTGTTTGCAAGGGCGGCTAGTATTTGGTGGTCAGCATCGAATAATCGTATATGTTTGATTTTATGAGATTGGAGGATGGAAACTATGCTTGGCGCGGATGGTAAATTCAAAATGTCCGTGCCAATGTTAATCCCAACAAATGAACCTAAATAAACAAAAAATTGACATATAAAAACCAAATTGTTGAAATGTAATCTTGCCAATATTAAAGAAAACCATTGATAATCCCAAAGAAAGAACCTATATAAACAAAAAATTGAAACAATAAAAACCAAATTGTTGAAAGATGTAATCTTGTCAATATAAAAGAAGACCAATGTTAATCCCTACGAATGAACCTAAATAAACAAAGAATTGAAATAATAAAAACCAAATGGTTGAAAGATGTATTCTTGTCAATATCAAAGCTAATTTTTATAAGTGTAACATGTTCAAAATCTCTTCAACTTCTTGCGAGGAGAAGAAAATTAAAAATCTTTCCTAGTTGTCAAGATAAGAAAAAATAATTGAATACCTGAAACAACTGAGAACAAAAAGATGAGCAGAATAACACTTCTTTTCCATATTATGGCAAGCGGTTGGGTCGAATCCTCTAAAATTGCAACCAGTCTAGAACGACACGCGGGATGAGATTCACACATGTTCTAATGTAGTGAAACTGAAAGAAACAAAGAAGCCATAGACTAAAATAAGTAAACAGTAATTAACAAATACATAGTCCATAACATTAAAGATGTGAACAAAACTCCAAAGAGTTTTGAAGAATTTAAAATCTTATTATTTCTACCACAATGCTAAATTTATAAATATTAAGGTTCTCTTAGAATCATTAAGAAGACAAAACTAATTAACAATCCGAATTGTTTCAGACAAAAAAAAATTATTAAAAAATAACATATATAACCTTTTAGAATGACACCTAGAGGACTAAGGAACTAAAAGCATAAACAAACATTACTGGAGAGCTTACTTTCCTCTTCAAATTTTCAAATTGTTGAGTTATCAGCCAGAGATTTGATGTCGTTTAGTGGCCAAACTTTCATTGAACATCTTAGATGAATCAAAAGCAATAAACCTAGAAGAGAAAATCATAAATTCCAAATCATTTTTTGGAATGAAGCAGAAAATAGAACTGACAGAGTAGCTTAAGTCTAATCGTGAATTTACATTGAGGTCCAATAAATATAAAATGCTGCTCAACCACAGAAAACATGGCTGTTGTAGGTAAATCCATTGGCAACCTAATACGCCACAAAACGTGCAACATTTTGATTCTCTTGCAGTCCTACAATATATATATATATATATATATATATATATGATAGAACAGATCCTGATACCTGAGGTTAAGAGCTATCGATTATGCTTTAACAGCTTTAACAAACCCAAATGTTCTATATCCCAATCTGTTACTTCACTCATCTTTTAAAACTTAAATTTCGATTCTTTCTGATCTTAAGAAAACTTAAACTTTACTAGATTAAACGCCCCCAATTACTAACGACTCAATAGACAAAGTACTAGCAGAATCAACGCAGTTCCGAACTCCAACCATCATAACCGAACACAAAATCTTCAAAAAAAAAAAATGTGAACAATGCCAGATACTACAAGTGAAAAAATAAAATTAAATAAGATAAATAACACACATTCCCTTCTCCAAAAATCCCATCTTTCACTAAACTAACCCTACAAAAACCTTTCCCGGCATTTCTATTTCAACTAAAAGCACTGTTCTCATCTCAAAAATCGCAGAATGAGGGAGTAATCTCACGAATCCACTTATACTAAACACAAAAAAGAAGAAAACCCTAAATACAAAGCCACCGTGACAACACACTGAAGAAGAGAGGGAGACGAACAACACCTGAATGCAGCTCTTTTTCTTATAATAACAGTAAGCAGGATAGGAGAAGACGAACCCTAGCTAGCCTCCGAGCTCACAGAGCTCAGCTCTCTCATTCGAATCCTGTAAAATGCTGAGATCTTTGGACTCTACGATGACTCCATGGAAGCTAAAAAGACAGTTAAGTAAAGAGCAGTTATCAAATTAATTTAACGGAAATTTCCATACTCAACACTCAATTCTTATAATTTTATCTATCTCCTCTCAAAGACTATGGAAAAAATTTACTTACGTCAAGTGTACGCAGAAATGCGTACATAATAGAGTATACAGGCGTTATATGAGGGTTACAAGCGTGTTATAACTTTCTTGTAATTTTCGTGTAACTCAATTGTAACCCGCGTTTTTATTTTATCCATTGAGATTACAAGGTTACAGCGGGATTACAGGGGAATTACACGGGAGGTTACACGGGAGGTACGACGGGTTATAACCCTCTTATAATCCCTGTATAAACCCCGTGTACCCTATTATGTACACATCTCTGCGTGCCCCTTAACGTACGTAAAATTTTTCCCATTTTTACAGATCAAGCACCCTGTTCTGCATGAAGATGTGAATTTTACTATTGGGAAGTGGTAAAATCCATAAATTAGATGCTTGATTTGTAAAAATGCGAGTTTGGGTGCAAGACAAGTAAAATCATAAGAATTAGGTGTTGTGTACAAAAATTCCTTATTATTTAAATGATTAATATCAACTTATTAATTTTGAAGTTAATATTGAAATTAAAAAAAATGGAAATTTACATACATAGCACTCAATTCTTATGCATTTACATGTGTCACGCCCAAACTTTAATTTTTACTTCCTAAGCACCTTTTTCTATATATGAAAAAGATGGATTTCAAAAATCCACATTTTCATGCATAAGAAAAACACTTTAATTGTAAAAATCAGACTTTCCCACCGAAATACATCTTGATCGTAGATCACCGTGATCTACGGCCAGGATCGGACACCGCATGGATCTCTGAATGCGGTATATATATGCAATATTTTTTCTTTGATGTGAGATGCATAAATGCATAGGAATTGAGTCCTACCTATTTAAATTTCAAGGAAAAATGATTTCCAGAAATTTCTATGTATTTACACATCTAACATCAAAATTATAATTTTTACGTACATTCCAATTTAATTATGCATGAAAAATTGTATTTCATTCTTTTAAAAATAAAAATGATGGTATTTGAATAGAAAAGGGCATTCACATACCCAAGAATCGGGTGGTATGAATGTAAATGCCCTTTCCTCTTCACAATTCATGATCATGCAGTTACAATATATATTAATAAATGAATATTTAATTAGTGCGGCTAATTATGATTAGTACGGCTAAATGGGGGCAAATGTGGGGCCAACGTTTACAATCAGACATAATGAGTGGATTTTGATTCGAAGGACGCTCAAATTGTCCTTTGTACTTAAATTTTCACCATAATGTTGGTTTTTAAAAGAGAGGAATGAAATTAGGTTAAATGAAATTAGGTCAAGTGTTGCCCAAATGAAAATGATAACTTCGAGATAAAATGTGAAATGAATATATTCGTGGTAGGGTTGGCGTAGCTCTAGTGACGGACAAAATTAGAGAGAGTTGTCTTAGATGCTTTGGTCACATTAAACATCAACCATCAGATGATCTGATTAGAAGAGCATGTGTTTTGGATATAACTTATGTTAAGAAAAGCAGAGGAAGATCTGGGAAGACTTGGACACATTGTATAAAAAATGATTTTAATTTATTAGAATTAATTGAAAATATGACAGTAAGTAGGACACAATGGAGAAAAAAGGATTCATGTAGCCGACCCCGCTTAGTGGGAAACATTTTTTGTTGTTGTTGTTGTTAGTTAGATGAGTCCGTGAGAATATTACGTTTTGGTAAATAAAAGACGGTAATTAGATTAATACTTATACTTTTATATCATAAAAAAAATTTATTGAATTTTATTTTCAACAAGGTTATAACTAAAATGTTCAAGTAAAACATACTAATGTCATTGAAACCCTCAAGATTTTTTGGCTGCAACTGAGATTTACGTTAATTTGGACTAGACAGAAGAGCTGACCAACGACAACTAAACAAGTATGTCTGAATTACTAAATCAGATTTACTAAACCCACTTTTATGTCGTAAAAATGATTTTTTTTTTTTTTTTTTTGTGTTTGACTGAATTTAAGTTAAATTCTTAGCTAAATCCTATTAATAATATGCTACCAAACACAACCTTAGAAATATCACATGATCAAGGGCTTCAAAGTATACCATTTAAGGGAGTGCATTAGTTCTCGATGAAATGATCACATCATATTTGATTTTGTAAATCTATTTGGAGATGAGATCAAATAAAAGGGATTCTAAAAAATGAAATTTGATGGTTGGCATGTGAGCTATTGATAGATCTTATTGCCAAGAAGGCTTACACTAATAATTATCATTAATCACCAACAAGTTTAATGCTTCTCATTTGGGCTAACATTGACACCCATCATTATCAATAATGCTCACGCCAACTATTAGCACTGATGTCAATGCAGTTCATTGTCAATAAATTTAATAATTGTCATCAACATAAAGGTCGAAGTGCACCATCAACACGTTGTCACCAGTATAGATTAACATTCTTATTAATAAGGTTGACACATTGTTGATATTAACACTAATATATACATCATAAAAAATGTCAACACTCGTTATTGTTTGTTGTTGCCAATAAAGCAAGCACTTACTAGCATCATTAAAGTTAACATTAGTCATTGCGAATAAGATCAATGCCCATCGCAAATATTAATATGAATGTTTGTTATCTACAATAAAGTTGACGTCTAACATCAATGCTAGAGCACATCATTGACACCCACATTGAGGTACATCAATTCTAACAAGGCCAACGACCTCTAATGACATTAACATCATCGTATGTCCTCAACACAATTTTTTATACTAGTCACTAGCACAAACAACATTATTAGTTGTCCTTATAAAAGCCAACACACATTTCTCTCCTAAGACAAAGAGAATGAATGAATAAATCACTTATGAGTTATTGATGATAGCTCACATGTTAAGACTTCTACTTCATAAAGAAACTCATAGTTTGTGATTCACATATACCGTCGTTTATTAAAATTTTTTATCAATTATGACAAAAAAATATCATTCATAATATATAACACACATTGATATAATCATTTTAATTTGGTCAGACCTAATGCGAGCTAGAAAATTCGCGGTGATAGAGTAATGGATTATCGTTTTAACATTGCACGAGAATTCAACACACACAGATAATTGAAGAGAAATAAGTGGGAGGAGACACCTCGACTTTGTACGTGAAAAACCCTTGAAATAGGGAAAAACCATGAGGTCTAGCCCAATTGAAATAATCCGATATGAACGATGAGTGCACAACTACATTCTTCTCCAAAATTAGGGAAGAAGAAATTACAAAGTTATATAACTATAATATGGTTACAGTACTTGGTGACTGCAGGTTGTAATTGTCATTGTTGATTGTTGTATAGGTAGTAATGCGTCGTGAGTGTTGTAGATGATAGCTTCAGAAGCGTTGATTGACCAAAGAAACTGCATTAGCTGTGAACCACGTAGGTCGTAGTGATAAGTATGAATGACGTTTGTGGTCGTCGGGGTTGAAGTCGGGAGCTACACAAACTGTGAACCACATAGATCGTTGTAAACACATGGATTATAGTGATGAGCTCATAAAATTGATGCGTGCCAGAAAATTCGCGACGGTAGAGTAATGAATTATGGTCTTAGCATTGCACGAGAATCCAACACTCACATATAACAGAAGAGAAGTAACCAGGAGGAGACACTTCGACTTTGTACGTTGAAAGCCCTTGAAAGGGAGAAAAATCACACAACCTAGCTCAGTTGAAATAGTTTACTATAAATGATGAGTGCGCAAGTTCATTCTTCTAAATTATATAATATGAAATTACAAAGTTGTATAACCATACTCTGACTGCAGGTTGCAGGGGTCATTATTGATTGTCGTTGAGTAATAGTCCATCGCGAGTGTTGTGAATAATTGCTTCAAAAATGTTGATTGACCAAAAAAATCGTAATAAGCTGTGTTACGTGAGCAATTTAAGATCGGGGATAAACCCCCATTATAGCCTTAAAAGGTTGTCTATAATTATATCCAAAGATAACTTCCATCATTTTTTTCACATATCCATGACACTTTCTCTAGTAGTTATGGTAAGGCTTCTTGCATAAAACATTTTAAAAAATCTGCAAATTAATCGCTAGAGTCACAAACATGGCTTTAAAAGAGATGCATCGTCAAAACAAATATTAAAAGCTTATGAGTATCATACCATCCTAACCGAAGGAAATGATTATACAACCTATAATTCCACTATGCATCAATGATTACTTAATATTGGTTGCGTTATCCAAGCACCATTATTTTCATAAGAGTAAAAAATGGAAGGTTCAAAGTGTCATGACCATACCACTCAGTGGAAGATTCTAGCAAGAGAAAAAAGGTTTTGTTATAATTTCCAATTAATGATGGTGACTTTGGCAACACCATCAAGATCAGCTGATAAGGCAACAATGGGGGTGGCTACCCTCATCCTTTTTCGAAGAAGCCTACCAAATATGATAAATTTTATCATAGAATTGAAACAAAACTTCTCCTTTTACACCTTGAAAATAGAAAAATTGCAATCTTCTCAGGTGAAGCAAAACAAACTACAATGAAAGGGATATAATCACACAGAATAAAGCGGTAAAACATTCATAAGAAAACAGACCCTACAGGGCATGCAATGGCATAAATTATCTTGATAAATGCCTCTTTATGAGGGCATAAAATATAAAGGTTTCGATAGGACAATTCCAGAGACAACCAAGACAAGGAATTTTTAAAAAAAAAAAAAAAACCTAGAAAAGAAAGCAGCAGCAAGCCTAGGAGTTCATTTAACACATAAAAGCTAACCAACATCAAAATGTGAAGACATAACTAGACTTATTCATGTTTGCAATCATTTGAAGAAGGCGGGCAGTGTATATTGCAACATATTCATTACAATTGCATGTATGTTAGATCCCAAAACACTAGTCTGAATAAAAAAGATGATGAGACAAAATAACTCGGCAATAAAGCCACAGCTTCTCTGTTCACTGGCTATAAGAACGGGATCTTTCCCTGTGAGAGCTCCTCCTTGCATATTCAGCATCATCATCTTCCTCCTGAATGGGGCTCCTGCTCCTCGACCCCGCAGCATAAGGAGATTGGGAGAAAGATCTTTCCCTTTGAGCTCGGGGATCTTCAGGAGAAGCAGATCTGTTGGCAACATTTTGGAAAAGAGTTAACGATAACAGTTTTAACTTTTTGGTAGTTTAGGGTTTAGGGTTTAGGGTTTACCTGGACCGTCGACCATGCTTTGGAGATGGTGATCGGGAATAATGGTAAACGGGACTGCGGGAGCGAGATTTCGGACGACGAGGGGAACGAGAATATCTCGAGGGATGGCGAGCTGGTGGAGACCTTGAACGAGAATAGCGTGGAGGTGACCTCCGAGAACCGTAAGGTCTGCTGTAAGTTGAGAACAGCACAAGCAAAGAAAATTTAGCAAACTTGGGATGTGATGCATGAGCAAACTGCATGCCCAACAACATGGATGTTATGTTATGAAGCATGATTATAACATTTAACTATGCATGAAAACGTGTACTTCAATTTTAAAAAGTTGGTAAAACAGAGATTTTTAAGTGATATTAATGATTTGAGTCGTACAAATGTAAAAAAAAAATCAAACTTTAGGCATTACATAAATGCATCTTGCAGGAATTATGCCTCACTTCCCCAAAAAAAATATCCAAACGTAAGTGGATTTATTCAATTATCGTTATCAAATCAAGCATGTTTTTACTAGTCAGGCAAGCATCCAACCAATGGAGCAAAGTTTGGATATAGCAATTGCAGAGTTTTAGAAAATGCACAAAGCAGGTAAGAGAACACGCTCAAATCTACCATCCAAACAATGAGTATCAAGTACAAAAATCAGTTTACTTATTTGCAAATAAAAAAAAAAAGAGAACTCGTATGGAAGAGCAAAACTATAAATCACAACTTGAAAGTATATAGATACCAAACGTATAAAACCAAGATGTAGAAAAAAAAGACAAGTAAAATATAAGCCACATTCAGAAATTTTAAAAATAATAAAAATTTAAAAAAAATCTGCACGTTAAAAATTAGGAAAATCTAAATACATACCACACAAGGCCTAAACTTTCATATTTATATTTATAGCACTTTATGTTATAAACCTATGCATCATGAATATGTATTTCACTTTTAAAAAGTTATGAACGGAGGTATTTTAAACGTGATGTTAAAGATTAAGTTTTATGCATGCAAAATAAAGCATTGGCAGTTAGATTTGTAAATTCATAAGAATTGTGTTGTATGCATGTAAATGACCCTAAAAGATATACATTAAAAAAAAAAAATCTTTCAAGTTACCTGACTCTCTCTCTTGCCCTCATATCAGAGGGCTTCTTCCTATTCTCCTCTGCATATACAACGGTTAACTCACGACCAAGAAGAATCTGACCATCCATTTGATATTTGGCTTCTGCCGCATCAGCAGGGTCGACGTATTGAACAAAGCCAAATCCGCGAGGTTCTCTAAAGAAAAAAAAGGAGAGAAAAGCATGTATATAATTCTTGTAATAAATGTAAAACTTGCAAATGTTGATGAAAGAAGATCTTCAAGGTTGAGACAATCCTGAAAAAATATAGAAGACCACTAGCAAATAATGCTTCAGTTATTTTTTCATGCAAATCAAGTAAAGCAGGCACCTGGCTGCTAATCTTGAACTCTTCAGATTTAAAGATGACTTGAAATTCTTCAAGACTTGAAGATCTTCAAAAATTATAAACTTCAAACCCATTTCCTTCCCCCTTCACTAGCCATTCTCTTCAAAAAATACTTACATCCTCTTGAATAGAACTCTTAAGAGACTTGACTGGTGTCTTGAAATCTTTATTTTCACTGTTAGATCTCAACAGCCTTAATAAAAAATTGCACAATGCATTTTACACACTAATTAGGACTGTAAAAATAGCACCCAATGAGAATGCAAGATTAATGAAGCGTTGCACTCCTCATTCCCCAAATTTTGTAATAGTTTGAAGAATTATAGCAAAATGCCACAGCATTGGAGCATAAATTTCAATTGTCTGACATTTATAGTGACAAAAATATTTAAACTGGCTTCATGCTGCTCGATTGCCAACTGCCCGCAACTTAAAACAACAAAGGAAAAAAAATGCTCACCCCGAGTAGTAATCACGAGGAAGATAAATGTCCTTGAGAGGACCAAACTGCCCAAAAGGCTTACGAAGATCCTCAGGCCTGCAACAAAGACAAGCCAAGATTTATCTAAAGATCACCCCTCATTGTTCATGATATACAATAGGATTTTAATAGAACCCTGATTTAATTCATTGCCAATCTATAGCTTTTACAATGAATCCCAAGTAACATAAAAAAAAGCCATGGGCATGAAATGTCAAAACCAAGTTAAAAAACAAATTACACGATCCAGATATTTAGCATCACAATACAGAAAGAACTACAAAAAGTAAACAAAATAAACATTGAAATTTACTGCAACTTCTAGATAATTATTTGAGAAACCAAAATTTCAAGTGTTTAATTTACACGCACATATAGGAAAAATTACAAACCTGCAATCATGGCGAAGGTTTCTTACAAGAAGACTTGTAGGTAGGTCTCTGCTACGTCCACCATACCTTCCCCTTGGACTTGGGCTTCGAGCTCTTCCACGATAACCCCTTGGCGGAGAAGGACTATAGCTGTATCCTCTACCCCTCATTCTGCCAATAAATCAACCTGTAGCACAAGTTGCCAAGTAGTGCAAAATATATTGACTCCTATTTTCTAAGATCAACTTTGTAAAAAAAGAGAACTGCAAAATCTAACAAGTTATAATAGGTTCCAATCCTCCACATTGAAACCATTTTATATAGCAGTAATCCTACTTATAGAAACAACAATCTTCAATTTTGAACAACTAAAAAACTAAAACACATTCACAAAAATAATACATGTAGTACGGTAACTGTGTAAAAAATCAATCAAGTTGAAAACAAATCATCAAATTTCAAGTAAAATCAACATACGTAGCGAGAATTAAATATTTTACTAAAGCATATAAACGAAAGCACAACGAATGCACATTTCTTAATATCTGGTTAAGCAGCACACATAACAACAATATTAGTTAACGCTATCCCCAACATATATGAAACTACTAACCAATTCAATCAAGAAATATAGAAATTTATTAGTTCAATTCAATCAAGTAATTAATCAATCAATTCAATGAAGTAATTAATCTAAAAATTCTAATCAATGATTTATTATTTCAATAAATTATTAATGAATGATTAATATAACTAATAATATTAACAACGAAAATTAAATTCAGCTAAGAAAATTTAAATCCTAAAAGAAATTTCTAAACAATTTCAGCAAATCCTATAACAAAGCAGCTTTTAGGAATTAACCACCACAGGATAAAGGACCTGGTAAATCCTGATTGAATTAAACCCCGCAAGCTGCCAAATAACTCATTAGGAATATGAATCAAGTGTTTTTTCCTATTTCATTTCTATTAAAAGCATGCTTATGATCATGGTTCGAATGAGAATTGGATGTATTCACTATTATTTTGATTATCTTGTACGGGACAAACCACTTATGCAAGGTTTCGACTAAGCCCACTGGAAATTCATGATTCAGCTCTTTTCAATTCCCAAAAAAATTCCAAGGTATTAGTAGTTTATTGAATAACCACATAATTAAATCAATGTCTTACCATACATTATAAATCAGCCATCAAAACGGATACAAAATGCAATTTCAACAATATCACATACAAATACAACTTACTTCCAACTTCTCCCCTTCACTACATATTTGAGCTCCCTCTTCTAATCGACCACTCAAAAAAATTTCAAAGATCAATCCCATCCAAACCCCTCTTAAAAGAACGTCGCCTAAGCTAAAGGGCAGTAAAACACACCACCAATACTAACCTAGAGAAACAGATCCAACAACTAGTAACATCTATAATTCTAGATCAAACAACTCATCATCCTACACAACCCTAAAATCCAAAAAGCCCTACCGCCCCTTGCTAGGACGCCACCATAATTTCATTCAAACAAGAAGTGCAAAGAAAAACGGCAGAAACGACACCATACAAAACCCTAATAGTTCCAACAAGAAGAGGAAGACGAAAGAGGCGAAGGAAACATACCACAACAGCTAAGTCGAAACTTCGGTGCAAACCCTAACGGCGAGTTGCCGCTCGCTAAATCCCTCCGTCCTCTTCTCGAAGCTTCTCCCTTCTGGCGAGCGGAGGGCTCAGATTCCCTTAATCAGAACCGATTACGATTTAGGTTAAATCTGAGCCGATTATGTTGCCGACCGGGGACCATCATCGGACGGCTATAAAAAGCCCATATTCAATTTGAAATTATGAGTTTCTTATGACCTTTAAAATGATTGAAATGAAATTTAATTATTTTTATGATTATTTTCATAATTAAAAATTTTGGTTTTCCCTAATAGAAATTTAGAAATTATCATATTTGTTATAATTGACATTAAAATATAATAAAGGTATATAATTTTAGAAAGATTTACATATATTTTGAAGATATGTAACATATGAAAATATAGATATTTCATTTTTTTAAAATTAAAATAATAATATTTTTGATGTGATATGAAATGTTAGTTTGGTATTAATGTCATTAAAATTTGGGAGTCTCATATGTAAATGAATAAGAATTGGGTGATATTTATTTAAATGTCTCAAAATTTTAATACTTGTGCAAACACTTTTTTAATAATAATGAAATATAATCTAATAAATTTATAAAAAAATAAAAAATGGATAAAATAAAAATAATTTATCATTTTATAAAAGATAATGGCAAAAACTGTGTTAATTATTTTTTGTTTACGCTTGCTCTTATTAAGGATAAATAAGTACTCACGTTCAGACACGTTTCATATGAACTGTCGTGTGATTGATGACGGTCTGACTCATCTAAATCGTTGTTAGGATGTGAGGTCAGTCGTATTTAATAAATTTTCATTACTAAAGATGTATTTTAGCTTAAGCTTGATCATACTCTAAAGGAAATGTTTTTCATATAAACAAAATCGACATTAAAGCATCTTCAAAAAGATGACTTTGATTTTCTCGATAGTTTAACATTACTACTAAGTAATAACATTACATTATAATTGATACTCATCCAATAAATCCTCATCAATTGGCTTGAATCTTAAGGTATGACATTGATCTCGAAGCAACCTTACTTCTATTCAAACTTACCAGCTTGACGAGACAGACCCAATTGTATCAATATTAATCTAATATGAACTAAATTGAGCCCCGATCAAGCCATTAAACCATATTTGAAAGTTTTTCAAACACATTTGAGAGGTCAAACGAATGTCGAACCCAACAAGTTCATAGTCGAATCAAACATCTAGGCAAGACCAATCCAACGTGCCCAAGATCCTTCCATTCAAACATCGTTAAGGCACTCAAATATCCATAAAACGTCGTTTGAACGAGGGAAGCCCTCTGAGTCGTTCGATCAAAGTGGTGCATATTCCTCCATTAATTGCATCCAAAACTATATAAATAGAGTCTCACATCTCTCATGAGAAGGGAGATGAGAGCTTGAGACTTGAGAAAAAAATTTGAAGCCTTAAAAAGGAGTTGAAGTACAACACTACCATTGCCATTGTCGATCGCCATCGGCTGCAGTCGACCCCCGTCAACCACCGCTGACCGCTGTAGACCATCACCTCTCAGCCGCTGCCGATCATTATTAGTTGTTGCCCTTTCCTACAAATTCATCCGTACATCGACGTTGTAAATTGGGATTCCTAGTAACATTTTCCCGCCTGTGGGACAAGTGGTCGCACTTGTAATCATCTTTTTTTTAGTGAAACTCTTCAGCTGAGTCAGATCCTGTGGTTTTTTTCTCTATGAGTTTTTCATGTAAAAACTTATGGTATCATTACAATTTTTCTTCTCTCTTCTGAGTGTGTATTGAATTTTTGTACTATGCTAAGAAGATATATACTACTGTAATGCCGCGAATTTTTTAGCACACATAAGTTTGACGTCATATGTGGGAACTTCAGTCCCACCACTGAAGTTCTTGCGAGACTTACTACATGGAGGCCGGACACATTATTCATGACAACGAAATATCTCGCTCCACTCATTGTTCCAGAGAGTAGTCACGAAGCTAAAGATTGTGCGCCTCTTCATCTTCCCACCGTAAAAAAGGTTATCCTGCCGAGGAAGGTGTGCTAGGTCCTTCTCTGAAAAACCAAATGCACAGAATGGAGGAGTGTCAACTTGAGATCTTATAGCTCCTACGTTGGGCTCAACAATCGCTACCTATAACATTGGATGGAGTTTGTTTACAACTAACTTAGCAACATACGGGAAACACACGGCTCTGAGGAACTCATATCAGCCCTCCTCCCCAAGAAGGAACACTTCCTCTACGAGGTCGTGATACTGAGTTCCTGGATACCACAAGTTTCACTCATCCATCTTGCGCAGCTCACCTGACACCACCACATCTGATCGAGGGAAGCATCTTAAGTCGTCCGATCAAAGTGGCTCATATTTCTGTATTAATTGCACATGAATCTTTATAAATAGGTCCCTTCCCCTCTCATGAGAGAGGAGACGAGAGCTTGAGGCTTGAGAAAGAGTTTGAAACTTTGAGAAGTAGCTGACGTTTGACATCATCCATGCAATCGTTGATCACCACTGACCATCGTTGACCACTGCCAGTTGACCATCAGTCGCAGTTGACCACCATCGACAACAATAAACCATTGCCGAACGATTTCGATTACCGCTGATTGTTGTCGACCAACACTTGTCGGCCGTCACCAATCGCTATCAGTCGCCGCCCAATCTTACAACAAACTCATGCGTGCATCAACGATGTAACTTGGGAAGCCTAGCAAACATTTTCCACCCGTGAGACAAGTGATTGCAACTATAATCGTCTTTCAACAGTAAAACTCTTCAGCTAAATCACACCCCATGATGTTTCTCTTTATGAGTTTTTCACGTAAGAACTTAGGGCGTCATAACTAGTTTTCTTCTCTTCTCTAAGTGTGTGTTGAATCTTCGTACCATGCTAAGACGATAATCTGTCACTCTACTACCGCAAATTTTCTAGCACACATAAATAATAATAGCTAAATTTATTTAAAATTTGAGGCATTTACATACAACCCAATTCATGTAATTTTTATTTTTTACATTTATACCATCAAATCTTTCATATCACAACAATGCCAAATACACATTTTCATGCATAGGTAAGAACGTAAGATGCCACATATGTAAAAATTTAAGATTAAGTGTTAAGTTTGTAAATACAAGGAATTGAGTGATATCTATGCAAATATGTCTTATTAAACGATCAACTATACAACAACTACGTGCTTAAGAAATTAAATAGGGCAGCAATTATTTTTTAGGCCTAATTCGTTTGTTAATTTAACTATCAATTAAAACTTTATTTACTTTCCTAATAATGAATTACTTTACGCTTAATCATAAAATTTGAATCATATTTTAGTTCAACCAACTTTTTAGTTACTAGTAGATTAATATAAGAAAAAAAAATTGCAGTATAATTAATTTTTCAAAATTATTTTTTTACATAAACAAACAAATTTAAACCTTATAAAATGGAATAAAATGCAATTTGGGCTGTCAAAAAAGTTCGTTGTTCGCGAACAGCTCATAATCAGCTCGTTAAGTAGCTCGTGTTCGGCTCGTTCGTCAAGTAAACGAGTCGAACACAAACAAGTTTTTAAAGCTCGAATAATAAAATAACCGAACACGAGCAGCTCTTTGTTCGCTCGTGTTCGGCTCGTTTTAGCTCGAAATTTAAAAAATATATAATTATTTATATATATTAGATATATTATTTATATAATATTATATTATATATATTTATATATAAGTTTAAATCATAAAATCTTATGTGGTAATGTGGTTAGCATCTTATTTTTTATATATTTGGTCCAGGATCGAATCTCACACTTTACATCTTTTTTTTTTTCAATTTAATTTTTCCGAGTCAATTTCAAGCCGAACACAAACACAAATATTTAAATCGATTTAATTTAAATCGAGCCGAACACGAACACATTGTTAACAAGCCAATTTCGAACACGAGCCAAGCCTGAGCTAGCTCAAACTCAGCTTGTTTACAGCCCTAAATGCAATAACGAAAGAAAATATGATTTAAATTTATCTAGCATATGCCATTTTTTTTTTTGGAGTAAATAAGTATAATAGAGTAAATATTGACAATAAAAGTAGTAATAGGAAAAAGGAAATTTACATACATGCCACACCTTAAATATTTACATATCTAACACCTATATATTGATATTTATTTATATAACCTTTTAGAGTAATGACTACAAGAGCATTCGCAAACTTAATACACAATTCTCATGTATTTACACGGCCAACGCCTAAACATTCATGTTTACGTGCATATCACTCAAATCTTTTAACATCACATGCAAAATACCACAATCACAATATTTTTGAATAAACATTTTTAAGCACAAAATTATGGCACCAAGGTGTTGTAAGCATAAATATCAAACTTCAGATGTTAGACATGTAAATAGATAACAATTATATGATATGTATGTGCACAACAAAAGCACATCACACTAAATCTCTCATAGGGAAACACACATTCGAGACGACCAACAACCTGGATGACCTGCAGCCTGAACGACCAACAACTTTGACGACCCGCAACCATGATAATGAGCTCGTACATGTAAGATCTCAACAATACCTCTGTAATGCCCTCTTTAAAGTAGGACTTCAGATATTCTCCTATATAAATGGGAATCATTTTATGAATAAAACAAATTCAAGAGGCCCGAAAAGACAATTACCCCCGTCTGATTTATTTATGTGTATTAGGAAAATAAAAAATAAAATAAAATAATAGAAATAATTAAAAGTTTAGAAATATTATATATAACATACCTCATAACAGCTGCATTATTTAATAGAAATAAACTAATAGTAATCAGCACATACACCATATCAAAAGGAAAAAAAAAATGTTACAAATTAAAATAAATAATCAACAATCTGCCATTTCAAGCTTATCTTTTCAGATCATACAGAGGATGCTAACTCAACTCTGTATTGCATGTGTTTGTAATGCATTATGTTGCCATAGTAATATCCAATAACAGCCGCAATAAATTTAACTCTGGGTTTGACTCAGAAGCAATGAAAGGGTTGACAGAAAGATCAGTCAACCCTTCAGGTCAACGCATGATGAATTCTTTCTAATATCTGAACGACCTGATTCACAGAGAGAGGAGGATGTGAATCAGAAGTAGAAGCATTTGTGCTGTGAAAGCTGGGGAGAGAGAGCACAGCTTCCTGTTGGATTCTAGTCAACTCCAAGAACTGGAGGAGCATGTCTCCATCAAGCATGGTGGGAACTCCAACCTGAATCATCACAAATGATTATCAGAAGCATTGATAGATAAATATTTAGGGAAATTTACATACCTAGCACAGAATTATTATGTATTTACACATCTCACACCTAAACTTTCATATATACGTACATAGCATAAAAATGTGTATTTCACTTTTAAAAAAAATGATAATTGCGCTCTTTTTTATGTGATATTAAAGATATATAAGTATGAAAGGTTAGGTGTGAGATATATAAATACATAAGAATTGTGCACCATGTACTTAAATTTCCTAAATATTTAAGGGGGCATTTACATACATACCACCCAATTTTTCTATATTTACATATATGACACCAAAATTTCGCTTTTTTACATTTATGACAGGCAAATCTTTCATATCACATAAAAAATATCATCATTTTAACTTCTAAAAAGTGAAAATCACCTTTCCAAGCATAAGTAAGTTGGTATGTATGTAAAATTTGATGCTTAGGTGTTTGATTAGATATGTAAATATATAGGCATTGAGTCACCATTTTAACGTTTGAAAAGTAAAAACACAGATTTTCATGCATAGGTAAGGTGGTATGTATATAAATATTGACATTTATGTGTTAGATACGTAAATATATAAGAATTGAGCCAACATTTTCACTTTTAAAAAGTGAAATACACCTTTCAACCATAGGAAAGATAGCATGCATGCCAAAATTGAAGTATAGGTGTTATACATGTAAATACATAGGAATTGAATGGAATGTATGTAAATCTTCCAACATTTAAATAGTTAGATTACATAAATCTGAATGCCATGAATCAGACAAGTGGCTGATGAATAACTATTGAATCTTCCAACATTTGGACCAGATTTCCATAACCTTCAGTTAAAAAGCCCTCCCACCCCCCTTTTATTAACCAAGTTTTACAATAAATAATGTTCTGAAATTGTTATTTTAAATTTGATCCAGAACCCAAATTATTGTGATAAAACCAATGATGATGATATTGATTGCACTATGCATTCAAATATGTTAAAAAAATACTACACAAAACCTGAAGGGGGAAAAAAAAGATTTACAGAGGATGCTTCTCTACTTCTTTTAGAATGAAAGTTATCCAAGTTTAATTTATTTAACTTTTAATATTTTAAAGTTTATTTAAATTTTTAGATTAATTTGAAATTATGATGAAGAATCCTTTTTGGGTCATCATTAATTTAAATTTGAATTATTTATGATAATATGAAAGAATTAGGGCATTTACATACATGCCAACCCAATTTTTATGTATTTACATATCTAACACCTGAAGTTTACATTTTATATTTTCAGCACCCAGACCTTTCATATCACATAAAAAATATCACAATCTTAACTTTTAAAAAGTGAATGCACCTTTTCACGCATAAGGTGGCATGTAAATACAAAAGAATTGAGAGGTATGTATGTAAATATTCCACAAATTTATCCAGTATAATAGCTTAGAAGTTTTCTCATACCTTTGAGAGCCGTCCACGGAATTCCTTATGATCATTCCCTAGAACAGGAGCAGTCAAAGGATAAACAGCAAGCCTGGCCTGCACAGTCTCTAACAAATAGTGCTCTTCACTGCAATTTCATAAATTAAACATAAATCATACAGAGAGAGAGAGAGATTTACAGCTTTGATATGCAAGAATGTCCTAATAAATAAAAGTCCAATCTCAAAAAAATCTAAAACCGTTTAATGATATTTCACAAAAAACAAAAGTAAAAAAAAAAAAAAAACCCATGTATTTACATCTCTACAGCTAAACTTTATTGTTTACATTTATACCACTGAAATCTGTCATATCACATAAAAAATGCAACTGTTTTAACTTTTAAATAATAAAATACACATTTTTATGCATAAGTATGGTGGCATTCGTGCAAAAATTGAAATTTAGGAGTTAGATATGTAAATATATAGCAATTAAGAGTTATGTATGTAAATCTTCCTAAGAAGTTTGATTAATTTATCTCACCATGAAATAGGAACAAGTGGTTAACTCACCTTGTAATAGGAACAAGGAGGAGCACACTTCCAAGAAGTGAGCTTGCCACAATGCTATTACTTAAAGATTTGCAGGCTATGTCAGTGTCATCAGAATCATTCAACAAGTCATCTAATGAGGGTCTGTATGAGAAAAAACCCTGCAAATACGGTAAAAGAGAAAAATCAGTTCACATTGCACCCATCACATAGTTTCTTGCACAACACATTCTTTCAAAACTTAAAAGTAATGTCCTAAGTTGAAATAAAATTACAAAACTGTCTCTAACCACAATAACATCAAATGTTAAGAAAGAAACAAAAAAATCTGATTAGAGTGTGGCTGGGGGGGAAAGAAAATTGTGGAACAAAAAATCCCAATTCCTATGTATTTGCATATCTACACCTAACTTTATTGTTTACATTTATACCACCAAAATCTTTCATAAAAAAAAAGAAAAAAAAGATGCAACCGTTTTAACTTTTAAATAATGAAATACAGTTTTTTATGCATGGCAAGATGTATGTGAAAACTAAAGTTTGGAGGTCAGATATGTAAATGCATAGGAATTAAGAGTTATGTATGTAAATTTTCCAAAGAAGTTTGATTAATTTATCTCACCATGAAATAGGAACAAAGAATTAACTCACCTTGTAAATAGATCATTAACACAATAAAAAATTATTCATCATCTATTAAAAGTAACAAGATGTTTGGCTACAAATCAATTGATACTCCCAAGAATCCCAATACTAAACAAGAGGCGAAGTAAAATTGCTCATTTTGACAAAGGTTAGTATCAGAGGCAACACCCCATCTATCTTGCTCAAGCTATGCTTGATAATTGCTTTTCTATAAGCTTGATAAGCTAATTCATGAATTGCCCTACTGAAGAATACAATGATGTAGTTACGTGAAAATTACCTAAAATGATTGAAGTGTTAACTAATACTAATTCGGCGGGGTTGGAGACTGATCTTAGTGGCATTTATATGGAGTAATCTCGTGACAAGACCCACTATGGTCTACAGTAGTGCAGAAGCTGAGTTTATGGATGTGGCCGAAAAAAATTTGTGAAGATATTTGGCTAAAGCGTCTCTTCACTGAGTAGTCAAACCATAAAAAACCTATAAAATTATGTGGTGGTAACCACGTAGCAACAAGTACTGCAAAGGATCTTGTTTATCATGATAAAAATAAACATGTGAAAGTTGATTGTCGGCAATAAGGTTATTTCTCTCCTTTAAACTTTAACCCATCTACAAATTGCTAACATCTTTCACTAAAGCTTGGTTAAGAAGCAACTTTGACAACCTAATCAACAAGCTGGGAATATCAAACATTTACTATCCAGCTTATGGGGGGTGTTGAAGATCAGATCCTTAGACGATTTGGAAAAATGTTGCCAAGACCACTTCCCCAAATTCAGTGGCTTTATTTGCCAATATATTTCAAGAACTATTCTAATTGAATGACATTTTTGCACGTGCTTTATGCAGCCAGCTGAATGGATCATTTCAAAATTCAAAGGCCGACTTTTAAGAAAAAAGACTGATATCTGCTTACGCTTTAGGCTGCTGCTGCAGCTATCCATTCACCTATTTAATGCAAGGGTTAGGGGCGGATTTATTGATAGTAGCAAGCAGCTGTTGTTTGTTTAGCAGACTAATTTAAGCACATTTATTTTATTCCTTTAACAAGTTCACATATTTAAATGAAAATTTTGATGCTGTGCATTAAGTTTGTTTCTTATTTTTGGCATATAGTATCGCCTTACATGTTTTTCCAATACATTAAATATGTATGTCCAGACTTGAGATGATTAAGCAATGAAGAATTATTTTCCCTTCCCCCCTTAACATATCTCAAAGTTTTCATGACTCTGGTCCTCTTTATCTTCAAATATAATATCTGAACTTTGAACAACCAGTCAAAAGCATGCAATCAAAATGCTTTGGGGGACTGAATGGTAAAATCATTAAAAGTTAATGGCTTCAGGTTTATGTTAAGAAAGAGAAAATGTCCGATCACATCACCAGAATATTTTCAAGGAAAATATATCCCAATATATGGCTCTTGTATCAGCAATTCAAACAGCAATTCAGTGTCAACAAAAAATCAGCGAAGCACAAAATTAATTCAGGTTTTCCAATTCATTCATGCGTTAATAAAAGTAAACGATGATTAAGCAACGAAGAATTATTTTCCCTTCCCTCTAACCATATCTCAAAGTTTTCAAGACTATGGTCCTCTTTATCAACAAATACAACAACAACAACAAGCCTTTATCCCACTAAGGGGGGGCTGCAAACTATGGTCCTCTTTATCTTCAAAAATAATTTTCAAACTTTAAACAACCAGTCAAAAGCATGCAATCAAAATGCTTGGGGGGACTGAATGACAAAATCATTAAAAAGTTAATGGATTCAGGTTTATGTTAAGAAAGAGAAAATGTCCAATCACATAGCTAGAAACTTTTCAAGGAAAATGTATCCCAACATATGGTTCAAGTGTGAGCAATTCAGCAGCAGTAAAAATTCAGTGAAGCACAAAATTAAGTCAAGTTTTCCAATTCATTCACGAATTAAAAAAAAAGTAAAAGCTGCTATGCCAGGTTTATCCCCTACTTTCTTGCTCCAAAATACTGCTCCACAAGAACAGGGAAGAAGTCCAAGGATCATCTTTGCATTCTTATGTCTAAAAAGCATGCAGATACAGCAAAGAATATGTTCATTATTGGGAATCATTTAATAATATAAACATGCAGAAAAGCCTTGTGCAAGAAGAATTAAATAGTCTCCAATAACTCCAAATGGAAACACTTCGCCAAAAGTAGACTTCCACTTATATAAATATTACATGTCTAGCCCATTTAGATGGTATCAATTCCAAAAAAGGCGCATTTACATACATAGCACAGAATTCTAATGTATTTACATGTCTCACACCTAAACTTCCATATTTAAACGCACAACACTCAAATGTTTAATATCACATAAAAAATTAGCACTATCATCACTTTTTAATAGTGCAATACACCTTTACATGTCTTGGTTTAAAGCACAAAAGTGCAATGCATGTAAATATAAAGTTTAGGTGTGAGATATGTAAATACATAAGATTTGTGTGCTATATATGTAAACTTCCCTATTAAAGTGTTATTTAGAACTAATAAAATGTACCACATTTATCAAAAAATTCAAATAAATTATTTACCTTGCGGATGCTTATGACAGATTCTCCCATGTAATAGGAACAATTTACTAACAGGTTCTTCTCTGGACTCTCACTACCTATGAGACAACAAATGAGCATATGTAAATTTGTAATTCAGGCCAATGTTCACCAACCGAAATGCATTTCATAAAATTTGCACAAAGAACAAAATATTTGTTAAACTCTGAAGTGGGAATGAAGGAAAAGGGAACAGCCGTTCTAAAAGGATAAGATTTTTTTTTTTCAATGATAGCTCTTTACTCCCGACCATTTGGGATTTTCTAGTTTCTTGTGCTTAGATCATAGAATGACAAGGTGTTCCACCCTTTTTGACTGGGTAACGTAGGTTTAGGGCAACAAAAAAATCCCAAAATTTTTTGGATTTTCTATGGGAAATGAAGAATAATCTTTTTTCTTAATAGTTAGTACGTAAAAACCTGCACCAAGGCAAGATGTCTTCACCAAAAATATTTGAAAACTTAAATCTCATTCCGTTAGACTATCATTACAGATTAAAGTTCAATAAAATTTATCAAGAAGACATGAAACTTACATAAAACTATTTTCAGCCTTATTTCCACTAAAACCTGTTGAACTGCCTAAAACATCAAATTGTAAAATAAAAAATATTTGAACATTTAAATATAATGCATCAAAACCAACATCAAGGACAAATGTTAAAACTAAAAATATTTGAACACATAAATTTCATTCAGTCACTCTATCCTTGCAGAATAAAGTCATCAGAATTTAATAAGGGGGCGATACACCAACGTTAGAATTTCAGCCTTATTTTCCAAAATCAGTTGGATTGTTTAAAACATAAAAATGTAGAATTAAAAAAATGTAAAAAGTTGTTAAAGACAGTGGAAGATTACTGAGAATAAGTATTCTGCAATAAAATACACTAACAATGCATGAAAGATGCAAGAAATTAATAATCTTAAATTTGGTTAGTATGGACATTAATCTTCTGAGTACATTTGCCCCCTCCTATTTTGATATGCCTACTTGCAGTTGAGAAGCCTCCACAAAATTTCTGCCAATTAGGATAGACTCAGAATTTTCCACTCATTCCTCCCCCTTCCGCCGCTGCCTCATTGATTCAACAGTTCTTGATCGCCTACTCATCAATCTGTAGGCTATTATAACTATTGTATAATTAATTATATCCTGTGATTTCATTTTTCTTATAAAATCCTTTTGGAGGACTATACAAATTTGTACATATTGAAATGAAAGACACTCAATCAATTATCTTCAAATCGTAAAAAGATTCTTCAGAGCTAGTTTCCAAATTACTACAAAATGGATATTTGTCATATAACCAAAATCTTCTCTCCGTCCACGGATGAAATGCCTATTCTACATCCTTTCTTCTACAGATCATATGCTTGTTTGATGATAACCTACCTTTCAGTAATAGGTTTCTTTGTTATTTCTCATGATTATCTGTAATCATTAGTCATTTAAAATACATTAGAGTTAAATTGGACACTTCTGTATGGCATAAGAGTTCATAGATTTCAACCAAATAAGGTGAGCCGTACAAGATAATATAAATCATTCGAAACCAAATGTCACCACACCTCAATTTTTAAAAGTTGTTCGCAAGCCTCCAACAAATTACACAAGCATAAAAAAATATGAGAAAGGAATGCAGCCAAAATTAGCAAAGATTATCATCCTCAAGAGTGTTAGCTTACTAAAAAAAAATCTAAACAAATAGAATTCTCTACAAAATGGTGCCCAAGATGACCTTTAGCTAAGTTCTAGTGCAAGTGATACCCGAGTTAACCCAAACAATAATAAGCAAACAAATATTATTACCGAAAAAACCTAGGGAAGTTACAACCAACACACTAAAAGGGGAAATAACAACACAACACACAAAAATATGAAAGTGAGACAATTGATGGCATCAACTCAAAATAGGTGGATCTTGGGAGGGTGGTGGTGATTGACGAGGGTTTGGACATCCGAGGAGGTAGTAAAGGGCGGTTGGTATGCCAGTTGGTGGGGCGACAACAAGTGGGTGATGGTGGACAGCAAAAAGAAGGTGAGAAAGTGTTGGAACAGCAAGAAGTGGGTAGTTCCGGGCGGTGGCAGCAAGGACGAGGGCTGAAAAGCAGGAAGCGGGCACAAAGAATGGTTTTGGGTGGCTGGAACAGCAGCAAAACAACCAGGAATGACTGTTCAAAGCGGCAACAAGGGGGAATGACAGCGTCCGCGACTGAGAATGTGTGGGTTTGTGGGACAACAAAAGGAGTGTTGTCTCGGGTTGAGGCAGCGTGGAGGATGGTTGGACAGTAATGAACTGCAAGAACAACAGCAAAAGAGCCACTGTCGGGGCGGCCTGCAACAAGGAGGAATGCAAAGGATTTGGGGAAGGATAAATCACCAACTCCGACGAGATACAGCCGGAACATTACTCAACCCTCAGATATAGCTCTTGAAAGAAATACAAGGACGTCGATGACTATCCTGAACAAAAGCACAACAGAAACTATAAATCTAAAACACAGAAAACACATATATAAAGCCCTAGATAATTAGGTTTGGGACTATATTAAAAGGAGGCGCCAAATCCCTGTGGAAGACCCGATCAGCTCTCCCACGCCTGGACCGATCGGTTAAGGTGTCTGGAACGCGGGAGAACCGTGCCCTCACGCCAGCATCAACAAGCTCTGTAAAGGTTCTATGAGTATTCTTTATGTGCATCTTGTCATCAAAATTCATACAAAATGACTTTACTGTGCACATTAAAATTACTAAAATTATTATGTAATCAATGTAAATGTTGATGCGAGACTGTTAACATTGCAAGGTTTTAAATACATGAGGTTACAATATTAACCATTTGCTTTATTTCAATTGCATGCTTCATGATGCGGAGCGCTGTTCGCCAGGACCGGTTCGTTCCAGGCACAGAAGGGATCAACCAGTTCTTCCAAGCTTAGGGTTCCCTCCTATTGGGAGTGAGGCCCACTCCTCTTTACCCTAAGTCTATATATGTATTGTCTGTTGCATGTTAGGGTCTTCTTGCTCAGATTTATATCAGGAAAGCCACCGACGTTCGGTTTTGACCTCCGGGGGCCTTGTCCAAAGGCGAGAAGATGCTCTAGTTGTAACTCATCTCGAGGTGGCATCTATCAATTCCCAACTACTCCCCGGTTCCTCACTCCTTGAAATGTGTGCATTTTTGCATTAAAAGAAAAGTGAAAGCTACAAAACGGGCTAAAAAACAGCCACAAAACTATGCAAAACGGCCACTGAGTAGTAGGCTCACAAAAACTTCTATCCCTTTCGACTAGAACAGACAAAGGATGATTATCATTTATATTCTTAATGACAAAACTATCTTTTGAAGCAAGATTTGCACAAGTATGAGCTGCACCATTACTGGGTCTACATGTATGAGAGAAGACCTTCTCACATACAAGTCAAAAAAAAAAACATATCAACATCAAAAGGGGTAGGTTGGCGCCATGAGATTTGTCCATAGTTTGTTGAACAGCAGTTATCACATTGTTATTATCAACTTCGATGACTAACCCATTCATATCTTTCATCCATGGCTCGAGCAAAGTGTCAATGAATCAGACCACCTCCAATTCGACAAGTGAGATATCCCAATGCAATAAATGTCGGCCAGCCGCCACCAAGCAGTTCCCAACTTCATCACGAATGATCACTTCAACCCCCGCCGCACAGAAGGGTAGCCAAGCACAATCGACATTTTCTTTAATCCATCAGAGGAAGACCAAAAGGGGGTGCGCCCCAATGTGTCGCGTTAGATAGTCCGAAGGACTAGGAAATGCCCCATCGCTCCCAGATGGAGAAAGCAAACGTCTACGTAAGGGAGGATAACACTTTTGAGGCCAACACCATCAGAGTTCCAAATTGCCCCTTATAAACTTTTGCGTTTCTAGCCCGCCACACTCGGTAGTCTCCGCTGCATAGATTTTCATTGTTGTCATGTGCTTCTTATTATCCTCCTTCATCCAGAGTAAGAGCAAAATCTTTGAAGGTTGGAATACGAACTCCCCATCGAGCCAGAACCGTAAAGATGGCCATGGTGTTGTTGCATGACATTGTAATGTGCGAGCGATCCTCCATTTCCGCACATCCCCACGGACATTGAACCTCATCTCCAAGTTTTTTATTACTATGCAAAACCTAATTGGAATCACATCATTTAAGATCCGCCACCACAAGAAGGCTTCCTGTGGGTGCAATTTAAGGCTTTTGAGCCACACGTTGGGGCTGATTTCCAAGTTGAACCTTTTATGATAAGTGAGAGCAGTGATAGAACGTCCAGCCGACCGCCAGGTTCCTCACTCCTGGCGCCAACTTGCTGCTATCGCCTCCAGCCGCCCGCCAACCTTGCTGCCATCCTCCCAACAACCTACACAACCCTCCAAATCAATCGTCGCCCCTTCCCAACCTTCCTCTCAGCCTCCCCCACCGGCTGGCCAGCCGCATCCTCATTGGAGTCGCTGCCGTTTCCACCCTTCCCCGTTGTTGTCATCAACCTGGACAGCCCTCACACATCGTTTCCCGGCTGTCTACTTGCTGCCCGACATCGGGGAAACCACTGTCTTGCTGTTCTCTGCTTTCCAACCGCCTTTTCCATCCCCGCACCACCTTCCAAACCCTCACCGACCACCACCACACCCCGGAATCCACCCCCGTTGAGTGTCTATGTCATGCCTGTTGCTATTTGTGTTGTTATTACCTATTATAGTTGGTTGTTTGTAAGTCAATATTTGAGTTTCAGTAATAATATTACTTTTTATTATGGTATGGGTTAACTTAGGTATCATTTGATACCAGAGCTTGCCTAACCCTAATTTTATCCTAAGTTTACTACCACCCCCTCCCATATCTCCACTCAAACTTTTTTCTTTCCCACCCTACACACCTCCTTCCACTTATCCACACCCAAATCCAACCACGCCGCAGTTGTCGGAATCTGATCAAGAACCTACCATGGACGACAGACAACGACTATTTTCGCCAAGTGCTATATCTAGTCGATGTCATTGAGAAAAGAACCGCGACCAGGATCACCATCGACCGTAATAATGAAATTCGTGCAAGAGAGCAAGAAGAAAATTTGAATCCCTTTTGTAGGGATGATTTCAATGGGTAGGAAGATCAACCATGACGTTTCGGGATACAATAATAGAGAAGGACAATAGAGGTGTTTGTTGGACGATATATAGGAGAGATGTATGTTCGGAGCTATAAAGATGAGATGTTTGTTGGAAGATACAGAGATAAAGTGTCAATTGGAGGATACGAAGATTTGGGAATGGAGGTGGATCTACCGAACTTTGAGGGAATAATGAATCCAAACAATTTCATCAAGTGGATGCAGACTGTTGAGCGAATTTTTGAATACAAGGAAATGTATGATGACAGAAGAGGGAAGCTCACCGCCACCATGCTGAAAAAGAATGCATTTTTGTATTGGGAGAATGTAAAGAGGGAAAGACAGAGAAATACAAGACAAATTCACTTCTTGTTAGAAAATGAAGAAAACAATGCAACAACAGTACCTACCCCCGCACTACCGCCATGATATTTTCTTGAAACTCCACCTGCAATAGAAAGAGCTATCCGTGGAAGAGCATATGACAAATTTTTTACAACTTAAATTGAAGTGTGAGCTGAGAAGCCAGAAGAGCGTACCATAGCCAGGAACTTAGGAGGCCTAAAGCCCGCCATCAGTAATTTTGTCCAACTGAAAACCTATTTGTATTGAGGGGCGTGCAACCCATAGCATTGAAAGTGGAGAAGCAACAAAAGCATAGCAGATAACAACTGCAGTTAGGTAGCCACCCACAAAGAGAGACTTCATGAGGAGCACGCCTCAGGGAGTGGAGCAGGTTGGTCAAGAACAAGACAAAGCCACTCCGAGTGAAAAGAAGCGTGAGAAGAGTGGAAAACCCACTACAGTCTCAACAAAAAAATGTTTAAGATGCCAAGATTTTGGGCACATTTCTTTCAATTAACGACGTGCCGAGTTATGTCATTTGCCGAGCAAGGGTACTGGAGGAAGTTAGCGCGAGGAAGCAACTGAAGAAAATGGTGGGTACCAACTTCCACTAGATGAGGGCGAGATGTTTGTGGTTTGATGAGTCCTTCAGACTAAGGAGCTAAGGAAGCAACATTGGCTTCTCCATAATATATTCTATACTCGTTGCACCGTGAATAAAAATATTATACATCATCATCATTGACAGAGGTAGCAACAAGAATGTGACATCAACACTGATTGTAGATAAGTTGAGCATCAAAACTCAAATACATCTCAAATCATATTTTCTGACATGGTTGAAAAAGGAGAACGGGATAAACATTGACAAGCGGTTTTTAGTGGAGTTTTCGATTGGGAGTCAGTTGCAGAATCATGTTTGGTGCGAAGTGATACCCATGGATGGTCGTCATATTTTGCTAGGGAGGTCGTGAAAATATGATATCAAGACTCAACAGGATAAGCACAAGAACACGTACTCGTTCACCAAAGAAGGCAGGCTCATGGTCATTCTACCTTCTGCGGAGTTTGAAACTACAGGTTCCTTACTAGCATAGAAGCATCAAAAGGATCAGTCCTATTGATGAAAAAGAACGACGAGAAATAAGAGCCAGTAGCATACACAAAATAACCAACGCTGAAAGAGTTTCGCAACATCATGTTTGCTAGTTTACCACCCTGACCACCACCATTTAGAGAGATTCAAATTGTCCTCGCTTCATATCAAGTTGAACCATCCTTGTTGCATTTGGAGAATTCAACAGAATACATTTGGCATGGAACTCCTGTTCAGCTCAACAGAGTACCCTAAGATGGTTGAACCGATATGGATGTTTGCTCGCAAGTAGAGAAAACTCCTCGGGTGCTTTGGAGGACAGTGCAACCGCCACCAGGATTCAGGTGCTCCTCAAACCGCAGTCAAAGTTCACTTAACCCTGATAAATTACAGTAGCTCAGCTACTTTCAATGCGGCAGATTTGACTCTATATTATGAGGACACAAAACCTTTGACAAATGAAGTCGAAACATTTCTAGCTCTAAAAGACTGACGTGGGGTGATGTTCGCCAAGCACAAAAATCCGCAATTGGTGACACTAAACCAGTTTGGTCCAGGCACAAAAGGGATCGACCAGTTCTTCCAAGAATGGGGTCCCTCATATTGGGAGTGAGGCCCACTCATCTTTACCCTAAGTCTATATATGTGTTGTTTGTTATGTGTTTGGGCAGAGCTTTTACTCAAATTTTTGTGATGACAACCAATGACGTCAAATTTTCCCCAATGAGAGCTATATCTGAAGGCGAGAAGGTGCTCCAGCTCTAACTCATCTAGAAGTGGTGTCTTTCCATCCCCAAACTGCTACCCGATTCCTCCCTCCAAGTACCAAACTGCTGCGATCGCCTCCAGCCAGCCGCCAACTTTGTTGCCATCCTCCCAGCAGCCCACACAACCCTCCAAATCAACTCCAGACCCTTCCCAACCTTCCTTGCAGCTCCCCAACCAGCTGGTCAGCCACCAACTCGCTTCCAACCACATCCTCGTTGCAGCCTCCACTGTTTCCACCCTTCCTCTTGCTGCCATCAACTTGAACAACCCTCACGCATCATTCCTCGACTTTCTACTTGGTGTCTGACTACAGAGGTAACCGTTGCCTCGCTGTAATATGTTTGTCAAACATCTTTTCCAACCCCAAGCTGCCTTCCAAACCTCACCGACCACCACCCCCTTGGGATCCACCCTCATTGAGTGTTTGTGCTGTGTCAATTACTATTTTTGATTTATGGTATAGTGATTGTTGTTATTTCCTATTTTAGTCTGTTTTTTGTAAGTCAATGTTTAAGTTTCAATAATAATATTTGTTTTTCCTATTGTGGTTTGGGTTAACTCTGGTATCACTTCATGCATTGCACAGTGAAACCAAATTTAATTGTTCAAGAGAACATTACCTTCACAAACTTAACAATGCTTCATAATATCAAGTATGTAATGCCTGGCAAATGTATGACAAGGTGCAACCCAACACGTGCAAAACAAGTCATTTATGAGTATAAAAATCTAAAAGACGCGCTCATCATACACAAACGTTGTGTTTTAAATGAAATAGTGATGATGAGCATGACAAAACTATAGAAGAGGAAAAGAGCAATAAAAAACTTTATTTTGAAAGAAAACTTAATTATACCACTAAAAAACTAATTTGTTTAAAATGATAGGTTTTTTCAATTTTTAGAAGAATAAATTTTACCATTTTATGAATTAGAATTCAAACATTTCATATTGATTTAATTCATATGTTTATTTTATCATTTTTTTCATTTATAAATTACATTGACATGTGTGTATATTATTTTAACAAATTCAAAAAAATTCAAACATAATTTCAAGTAATAAAGTAAACAAATGAAATAAGAAAGTGATAAAAAAAGAAGCAAAAAGAAAATAAGTCGCCAATAAGTAATACAAGGAAGCATCAACTAGTAAAATTTTTCCGTTCTTACTTTGGATTAGTCTATCCGAAAGCATATTTTTAGAAAGCATATAATTATTATTCTTTTTGCATTTCTAGCATTGTCTATTTACATATATAAAATATAGATCTAGGAAGATATTGAAAATAAGGTATAATCACTTCAAACAAGTTGTATCCCAAACACTAAGCCCTACGCCCACAAGCAGTAAAACATGTCATAATCCATAACAACCTAAGGAACTATTGCCTATTTAAAGGAGTAGAACATTATGAGTGGCTTCAGAAATAATAGCCAAAGCACGACACACAAATAGAAAAAGAACACCCTACAAAAACTTCACATAATTAAGTAATTGAAGCCGCTCTCTCGTAAGTGTATGTGCACATTGAATAGTCTGTACCGATGCATAAATAATTCTCTTTACCTCCACTCAAAAGTTATTCTTGGTCATTAGCTTTATCACCTTTGCTTGCACTGCTAAGACTGCAATAATGATAAAGGCCACAATGAGGATCAACAACATTGTTAGTCATCTCTATACACCTTATCAAACTTTTTGTATTGATGCAGTATAAATGCCTAATATAGATTGATCAATTACTTTAAGAACAATGAATGATGATATAATTGGTTTGTTTGTATATCAAGTATAGGCCATAAATATTAAATGATATTAAACCTAACCTCTCAAAGACCATGTGCCATGATCTTGTTTGCAATTCAATAGTTCCAATTTTATAAGAAAGAATCATTATGAATAGAAAATTGAAAAAAAAAACCTTGAAATATTGGTGCTATTTTCCTTCTCATTAAAAAGAGTGTATGCTGGATTTTAATTGGTAGTTTGCATTTGATCGTTGAAAACACCACATGATTAGGGCTTAACATCCTATCAAATTCTAGAACATTATCTTTAATATATTACAGTTATGTTTAAATTCTTAACTAATAATAACTATTTTGTTCAAATTGCATTTTTTTTGTTGACCTGCTAATTAGTGGTAAAATTAAATCCTACTCCTAAAAGACATTGTCATATAACCTTAAGTTAATATGTCAAATCTGATGTAGGCTGCTAAAGGGTTTAGGATTTTTTATTGAAAATTAAAATTCAGTATAGATTCAGATGCAAGTTACAATTCCAATTAACAACCAATGAGCACAAAAAACAGGTTATTTATAATTTACCATTTACAACTTTTGATCAAACATACGAAAATTAAATTTAATTCATGTGAGAATATATTCAATTATACCATAAACTAAGAAGAAGAATGTTGAGGATCGTAAGAAATCACTCAAGTGATTAAGGTTCGTGCAAAAGGAAGAAATTTAAACTGTAACAGATCTGAAAAAATTTAATAACATTTTCAAAAATTTAGAAAAGAGGAGAGAAGAGAGAAAGTCGCCAAAAGCTAAAGAGATTGCTTCTCCAAAAGATGTTCAAAATTGCACTTAATTAAGTTTTAGAAATCTGAAAGGATAAAAATTTGCACAACCAATAAGAAATTTATCAAGCATGGACTCGTTTTCTTCACATGCCTTGAATACCTTTTTCTAGGATTTGAACCCCAACCATCCCCTAAGGCGGGAATTGACAATACCAATAAGCTACATGTACCGGAGGGAAGCCCACACCACAATGAAAATAATAATAATATTGTTGCATGCCAACGATAACAAATAAAGACTCTCCTAATGGAAACAAACGACACCAAAAATAACAACACAATCATGAAGATACATCATACAGACTCCAATTAGGGCTATGACAGCAGGTGGGGGCGTTAACTGCGGCAGGTCAGCTTGCTAGGAGGTGTTGGAGATGATCGACGGCCTGCTGTATGGAAATTAGAGGAAAGGCTGGGATGTGTTGGAGACAGACAAAGGCCAGCCAGAAGGGAGCTGGAGGAAGGCAGCTTGCTGGGATGGTGCAGAGGATGATGGACAACGACCTGGAAGAGGTCGGCAGGGGTCGGGACATCCCCTGGAAGCGTGGACAGCAACCTAGAAGATTTAGCCAGTGGTCGGGAATGCACCCAGTAAAATGGACAGCAACCTCGAAGGTGCGAGATGGAATGGCGGCAGAAGGATAGCTGCTGGAGGCGGCGAACAGCAGCAGGGAAGGTGACTGGCTTGGCCGGCAGAAGGCAGGGACAGCAATTAGGCAACTGGAAGGTCGGTGCGGCAGCGAAGAAGATAGTTTACGGCAATTGGAAGCGGGGCCGAAGAGGGGTGTGTGAATAGATACATATATTGTCGAGGACGAGCTACAATCGGACCACCACTTGGACTCTTGGAGACAGATACCATCTTGGACGAGCTACAGCTAGAGCACCCTCTTGTCGTTGGATACAACCTACGGAGGGGAAGAATGCCTCAAAGACAACATTTAGAATATGCAATTATAAAAAAACTGTCTTAACCTTAACAAACATGTATAAATAAGAAGGGGTTAGCAGATAGATTAGGCAAATAGAAGAAAATGAAATAAATAAAGGAGAGGTGATGGGAAAGGAAGAAATTTAAAATTAAGACAGAAGTAGAAGGTTGCAGATAAGGTAGGGAATCAAATAAAAAGGGGGACACGCGATTACTATAGCAGCTACAGTAACACGTCGCAGTATCGCGTCCACGGTAAGCTCCCGCCTCAATCTACCGAGGTTGGGGAAGCTTCAACCTTAATCATAGAAGCATTTAAGGCAGAAAAATTTTGGTGGGGTGACTTGAGTAGGGGCGGATACTAGGGACCCGAGGATAGGAATAGGATTAGGCTGGCTCTGATAACAAATAATATCGGAGGAAAGCCCAAACCACAATGAAAATAATAATAATATTGCTGAATTCCAACAATTAAAAATAAAAACTCTCCTAATAGAAACAAACGACATCAAAAATAGCAACACAATCATAAAGACACAACGTATAGACTCTAATTAGGGCTACGATAGCGGGTGGGATGTTGGCGGCAGCAGAGCAGCCTGCTGGGAGGTGTTGAAGATGGCTGGCGGCTTGCAGGAAGGGAGTTGGAAGAAGGGCAACCTGTTTGGATGTGTTGGAAACGGTCGACAGACTGCCAGAAGGGAGCTAGAAGAAGGTGGCCTGCTAGGATGGTGCAGGAGATGGTGGTCAACAACTTTAAAGAGGTCGGCGGAGGTTGGGACAGCCCCCCCGGAAGTGTGGACAACAACCAGGAATATGTTGTCGGTGGTCGGGACAACACCAATAGAATGGACAGCAACCTAGAAGGTGCGGGATGGGATGGTGGCAGCAGGATAGTTGTTGGTGGCGGTGAACAACAACAGAGAAGGTGAGTGGGGTGGATGGAGCGAGGTAGGGACAACAGGTAGGTGGCTAGAAGGCGGATGCGGCAGTGGAGAAGATAGTTTGTAGCTGCTAGAAGCAAGACCAGAGAGGAGAGTGCGGAAGGTTACATATCTCGTCAGGGTCAAGCTACAACCGGAGCACCATCGAGACTCTTGGAGACGGTTACCGCCTCGGACAAGAAACATCAGAAGCATATTCTCGTTGTCGGATACAACCCCCGAAGTGGAAGAACGCCTCAAATGCAGCACTCAGAAATCTGCACTCATAAAAAAAAACTGTTATAACTTTAGCAAACATGTCTAAATAAGTAGGGGTTAGTAGATAGATTAGACAAGTAGAAGAAAAGACAATGAATAAAGGAGACGTGATGGGAAAGGAACAAATTTGAAATTGGGATAGAAGTGGAAGGTGATAGATAAGGTAGGGAATCAAATAGGAAAAGGGGACCAGCGGTTACTATAAAAAACTATAGTAACGAGTCCGCAGTATAGTAGTAGCTTCAGTACCACGTCAACGGAAAGCCCCCGCGTCACTATATGACCAGTGGCAATATTTATTTAAAATCCTCGTGGAATCTTAAAAAAATAAATGCCTAAGGAACAAATTGCTAGAGTACCAAGGAGACACCAATAGCCAAAACCTAGAATAATCTTAATAAGTTACAACACACTAATAAAAATACAATTCCGATTGATCAGACATACAAAGCAAACCTTGCAAAGTACTTATCAATCAATCACAACAAGATCAAGTATGCTACAAACATGAGAAGCAACCCTCAAAAAATTATCTGCATAATAGAACCATAAAACCCAAAATAAAAAAATGAAAAAAAAAAAGAAAGAAAACACAAAACAAAATCCACATAACCAAGCAAACAAAATCGCAGAAACAAAATAACAAAAAAAGGGTTATAGGAAACAAAGCCCTGCAAATAGAATAGGACAACGAACTTCAAAAATCCCACAAATAACATAATAAAAGCCTTAGAAATAGGATAGCATCACAGATACGTAAATATAGACTCCAGCTAACACCAATGATTATAACCAAAATTCAAAATCAAAATTACAAAATTGAAATTTCTAAAATAATTATCACAATGCAAGCAATTTGCACTTTCAATGACCGCAAACTTAAAAGATCCGCATCACCAGCAAGCAAAAATTTAGTTACCCATCACTACAAAAGAAGAGATAGTAAGAACAGAGTGAATTCTGTAATATTAACTATCAGGATGAAACAAACATAATTAAATAGGCACATTTATTCAACTTCAGCTTAAGAAATACTTCACCATCTAAGTCATCAACATTAGACAGAACTGAGATGCTCCCTCTACGGTCTGAGACAACAGCAGTGTCCATATCTAGTAGAGTGCAGTCAGCAACCAATCTCTGTACGGGATCAGCATAAAGCTGTTCCAATTTCCTAAGATCCTGTATAAAAAGAACCAAATGGGTAGGTTACCCGGCCCAATTAAAAAATCCTAAGAATATCATAATAATGTGCCATGCACTTACAATAATTAAACAAGGCAATAAAAATGATTGATGTGAATTCAGGTTTAGCAGGGACACCGTACATCTGTATAAGAGTAGAAAAGAATGCCGTCGCGACAATCACCAACTGCAATTCTAGTGAAACATGTATTCAAGCAAGTTATGGTAAAGCGTGTCTTGGTCATGGAATGCTTTCTCAGCCGCAGAGGATTATCAGTCACAAAACAGAAGACGTTCAGCTGCACAAATGTTGCTCATTAGTGACGAATATCAGGAATGGCTTTTTAAGTTCATATATTAAGCATTTAGTAGCACGAATTAAAAAAACAGTACTTCGTAACTTGAATTGGAAAACAGAAATAACCATCGAAAGTTAAAAACAGCACAAAAATTTATTAGCAACCCTTTACCAATATACCTCAATTACGTAATGCAAAAATGAAAACTTACAATATTACCGGAGGAAGCCAATAGATAACGGTTTAGAAATGGGCAGACAGCAAGAACAGCACCAGGCAATTGATTCTGATAAATCACCCTGAAGTTTCCCGCTTCCATTTCTTCAATTTGAATTCCATCACTACTCCAATCATCTGGACTGCTACCAACACTGGTGCTTGATAACTTTTCAGCTGCATGCCCAACAGCTTCATGCGAGGGGGAAGGAATCAGAAGAGATGAAAAATTAGAGTAATAGGTCAATGAACTGCTTTCAGAAGCATTTTGTGTATGGTCCAAGTTTAATATGATAAGCCGTCCCTTTGTACTGTAAATTATGCACAAAATTATCACATCAGACAAGCAATAAAAAATATTGAAAAAGCTCGAGGGCAAGGCTCGTTATACAATAAATCAAGGCTCATTATACAATAAATTATGCAATTCTCATTCAACATAACTTTGTAAACATAATCGTTTGAGTGTTTTTGTATAGATATGACATAAGTTTTGGTTTTTAATACATAAAGCAAGGAAGAAAAGAATGAAATCTTCAGGACATTATGAACAAAATAATCAGGAATTATATGGAAATAAACCAATATATTCTGCACAGATTTCTGAAACAAAAAAAAAAAATCAATTACTTTCAATTTAAAGTTGCAAAACTATAAGCAGTTACCACTAACAAGGCATGAAAAACACCGGAAACAGTACCTTTCTGCTTCACCATTAGGCATGATAGTCCGGCCAGGACACTGACTAGTCCCAACCACTAATAGATGCTGATATCCTATTCTCATTATTTGCATGCATTTTGCTGTTTCACCAAGCTCGCATGAGAACTTTGATATCATTACTCCATTAAAAGGATCCACACGGCAAATATCTGATGAGAAAGAAGTGTCCCGAAGTCCGGTCCTCAATATTAACAATGTCTTACTTTCTTTATGGTATAATACCTTTCGTGGAGTTCCTTCAATTGAGAATTTACCAACATTAAGTCTTTTCCGATGACCCAGTTCAAGCTGCCGTATTAGATGCGATGAAGAATGTTGAAAACAGATATGACAAAAGTTAAAGAAAGCAACAACGAAAGCAATTGCTTTATAAATAAAACAGTTAAATAGCATGATAAACACGTAAGCTGGATCAATCCATCAACAAGAATAAAACAGCACCAGTTGCAGATTTTTCTCTCTCCTGCTAGGCCTGAGATTAGTTTATTTTACTTCACGATCAAATAATCCAAATATTCATCAGCAACAATTTGCAACCCATTCAATATTCAAAATCACTCAAATAATTCCAAATCATGACTAATTCTTTCCATCATGGATAATATCAGTCACTATTACTGTGAAATCCCTTACGTAGAAGGAAACTAAACTCTTAAAATATCGAGGCACCCCTACTTGTAGTTTCAATGAAAACTAATAAGTTAAGCATACATTTATGGGAATACTCTTGGGACAGTTGACCTCTATAGAAGTTACACCAATGCCAAAAAATCATGATGTCATTAGGCCAAAGTGGACAAAATCTCAATGGCCAAGATTTTGGGTTGTTACAAATGGTATCAGAGTGTTACACCATTTGAAGGTGAGAATTATCATATAAGATAAAGTGCTACGTCATGGGAATCACCTCTTGAACCCAATATTGGATAAAATGCTACATGGTGGAGCAACCTTTGGATTCTATAGGGGCCACCTCTAAAATCATATTTGCAGTGAGGATGATAATGGGTAAAGAATACTAACAAGCATGTTTGTTATTTAAGTTGGAGAAATTGTGAAAGACCTTGAGTAGAAGAAAGATGAATAATTTAAAATTTAGATGTCTTTAATGGTCAGAATTTCAACAGAAACCATACAGTTAAGTGTGCCCCTATGTGAACACCCTTGGAATGGGCAACTGTCTGGGAAGTTACACAAATGGGACAAAATTGTGAGAACATTAGAACAACGTAGGCAATATTATATCAATGGATGAGAACATGGGCTATTATAATAATGGTAATAGCACTACAAAAGAGAACCTATTCCAATATACCACTTTCTCAAAAGGCCCAAATTTCACTATTGCATAACTGGTAAAGTATATATCAGAATGGCCAAGATTTCAGCCATGATGATTAAAGTAACAGTAACACAAAGGCAAACCAAACATGTATTAAAAAAAGAGCAGAAAAAGTTAAATTTTATATGAGTTTACCTCAATAAGGCAGGTTGTCCTACCACTTCTAATATGACTTACTATTTACAAATACCGATTTAGGGATCCTAGAAGGTGTTTGGAAACTGAATTTGACGAGGAGGTAGAGGAATAGTAAGAAAATGAAATTACAGGCTATCAACGGTATTTGGAGAAGGATAGAAGACGTTCGGCAGCTGTCCCGACTGAAAAAAGCAATGTAAACCATGAAACGGTATGTCACGGATGTAGGGTTGGGGAGTCGGTTGAAATTACAGCATGGATGACGGCGGGACAGAAAATTAGAACGAATAAAAGCAGTTTCCCTGCTGCAAACAGTGTTGGCTGCAATTTGGATAAAGGAGGCCTCCAAAAGTTCAGGAGAGATCACCACCTCGATCCTATCAGGTTATAGACATTGCTTGAAAGAAGTCAAATGATGCATCACAGAGATAACCAGGAGAAAACATCTCCAAATAACAAAAAACAAAACAAAAGTCCACTCAAGACAGAAATTAACATATAAATAGTCTCTCAAGTAAAAACCCCACTTTAAGAAAATTAGAAAATAAAGAAGAAGGAAATAAAAGAATAGAAAAGAAATAAAAAAAGGAATAAAATTTGGGCCAAAACAGAAATTTGGACGGCAGCATCTCCTGTGATCCCGTCTGTGATCTGCAACTATAGCAAAACCCGTGGTTGGGTATTCTGCTGGTGTGAAAAGAATACGTGTCCCACATCATTCTCCTCAGATAGGCGGGACTTCTCCTTTTTTTGCTAAAATATTTAGGAATTGATCTATCATCATCATAACAATATCACTTTCTTTCTGTCTCTGAGGTAGTCTCATTGCAAAATCTATACTCACGTTCATTTCAAGTTAACTCCAAAACACGTCTTTCCAAAATCTGTCATGATGGAAAATATATACATCCATTTTTGACACAACCTGGGATGGAACTACACATAGACGTATATGCTCACAGAGCAAATCTTGAGTCATGAAAATGTAATGTGCTTCTCCCTCTTCTTTTACTCGGCTGGGCACATTCAAGAAACAAATTTATCTAGAAGAACTAATTCTAGAATGAGATATGTAGCAAACACCACTTTTAGTAACACACACCCAATAAATAAATTGTCAGTCAAGATGTCTAATAGTTCCTTCAACAGCGGATATCCCTATTCAGTAAGGACTCCTCAAATTACCTATATTCTAGACAACCAAGGTTAATCCAGTTGGAGTCTCTCGTGGCTGAGCTTGAATAATTAGCTTCTCTTCCACGCCGGTTGAAAGTTAGGACTCTTCTCTGAAGTCTTCATCCTCTACTGTGTCACAGTCCATTTCTTCCACTGCTCCCTGGTTAGAACATACTTTGTTTGGGAAATCTGATGCACTGTGCCCAGAATCATGAAGCACTTTTTGGCTGGGAAAATTTAAAAGCGTTGGTTGGCCCAACCTGTTATCCACTTTGAATTGTATTCTCCTCTAGCGAGGTTGGTTGGGATGCCTCACTAGGTGTATTCTTGTTGTTTTATCCTAAGTTGAACTCTGTCTGTAAGATGTGACAGTCGTCTACTATTGTTCTCTATCGGAATTTGACGCTAGGGTCTAAACTCTTGTAATGTCCAATAGGACTGCAACTGGACCACGTTGTCAATAGAGAATCTCAATTCCCTCGAATATTGATCTATGACTTTCTCCTTGGGCTCCACTAGCCCACATTTCAACATAAATTGTTCGAACTCAAATGTGAACTCCATCACTGATAGATTTTATTGTTGCAACTGATAAGTATTTGCGTTGTATCCCTCTTTTCATCTTAAACAAGGTACTAAGTTTACTCTTCCCTTCTCGATATTAAAGAATCTTCAAGTTCTCACATAACGAAGATACACACTTATTTAACTGAATGGAGGTTAGCTTCACCATTTTATTCGTTGGAATATCCTTGAATTCAAAGACTTTTTATCGTCTGTATTCTAGATCCCCGCGACCGTCAAAATCAGAATAATCCATCTTTACTCTAAGATCATGGCTTCCTTGATATTCAATGTTGAATCATCAAGATAGTGGTTCTTTGTCACTGAAAGTTGTCTGATGAAAGGGATTCACTTCCTTTTCTCGAACTAATAAGTTACCGCTGTGGCTACGGGAGTCCTCACCGGATTGTTTTCTCTCGAAGGTGGAGAACCTCAATATCATCTGGTCGATTTCTCGCAACATATCTTCCAAATTAAGCTTTTGGAAACATCTTTGTGAATTTTTCCACAGCGATATTGTGATTTTCTCCCGCTCACATTTCCGACGGATGTAGCATTGTGATTCAAGGTTGGTTGAGGTTTAGGGTTTTTGTGATATGTGTCAGGACGAATTATTGGTGGAGGTAGGAAAGTTGAATTTTGAAAATTTAGGAATTGCGATAGGGATGGTTAGGTTAGGGTGGATTTTTTTTTTTAATTTTAGATTTGGGGCATACAAAACAAATCACTAAAAATTTAGGGATTGCAAATCTTTGATACAGATCAGCGCTCCTACGTGTTTGGAAAGCGACGCGAAGGAGTTGGAGGAATGGTAAGGGAATAAAATTACAGGCGATTGATGATATTCAACATTTGTCCCACCTGAAAACAACAAAGAAAATCACGGAATGATGTGGCACAGATGTCGAGGAGGTGTCAGCTAAAATTGTGGCATGGAAAATAGCTGAACAACGAACTACGAACAACACTTGGCTGTGAGTTGGACGACGATGGAGGCCTTTGAATGTCCATGGGAGATCACCACTTTGATCCTATCAGGTTACATACACATCGTCAGAAAGAAATCTAAAGATACAACACTCTAATAGAGATAATCATAAGCAAACATCTCCAAATAACATAAATCAAATAAAAAATCCCCTCAAAATAGAAATTAACATATAAATAATCTCCCAAGTAAAAACCCTATTTAGAAATAAGAAAAATAGGAAAAAAAGAAAAAGTAAATGAAGCAATAAGAAATAAGTCAAAAAGGAAGAAAATTCAAGATGAACTAGAAATTTGAACTATTGGTTCTCCCTTGATATCGTTTGCGGTCTGATAATGTAGCAAAACTCGCGGTTTGGTATTTCACGTCCGATCCCTCCATATAAAATTATATGAATATCTTTCTAGTTCAACTTCCATGAGAGGGTTACAAATCACTCCAAGAACGCAACTCTAGTCCTTTTCCCAAGCTCAAGCATTATGGTTTGCATCAAAAAAACTAGAACCTCAAGATCACTCAAGGAATCAACAGCAAATGAAGATGATAATGATCAAGCAACAGTCAGATAAGAGCAAAACACCCACTAAGACTATTATCTTCTCCCGTCATCCTTCAATTAAATTATCACTACATTCGATATCAAGGACTCCCTTATATATCCCAGTATGGAGGAGGGTCATAGCAAAACACACTTCAAAAGCCTCGAACAAATCCCTCTACCCAGTCCAACTGTTATAGCTGCAACATGCATCACCTTTCTCACATAACAACTTATTGACAATTTGACACACTTGTTTTAGTTTATTGAGTCGGTTGTATACTTTTTTGAATTAAAAAGATAGATAAAAAAAAGTTGGTTTGTGATACTTGTGAGTTTGGAAAGTTTACTAGGAGCTCTTATACCAGTTCCAGGAATAGGAGTTATGGCATTCTATGTTTGAAAACCACGTTCTACAAGTTCTATGAATGGTTATCAATATTTTGTGAACTTTATTGATGTTTTTCTCGTGTTATTTGGTTATATTTGATGAAAAACAAGAGTGATGTGTTTGCATGTTTTAAAGGCAACCACAAGATAATCCTAACTCAATATGATGCATTCGTGAAAGTATTGAGGTCTGATAATGTGATTAAGTATGCCAACAAAGCATTTGAAAAAAATTTGTCAGCCCAAGATATGCAACATCAAACCACATGTTCATACACATCAACGCAAAATAGAGTTGCGGAGAAGAAGAATAGAAACCTTCTAGAGGTAGCCCGAATCATGATGATCGCAATGAATGTCCCAAAACATTTATAGGGATAGATAATTTTGACAACTGCTCAATTAATCAACAAAATGCCTTCGATGGTGTTGAATTGAAAGTCCTCTTGTCAGATGTTGAAAGAAGATAATATTGGGATCCTCTCACTAAAGGTGTTTGGATGTGTATGTTACAGACTATCAGTAGAGAAATTAGATCCCAGAGCTGTAAAATCTGTGTTCGTAGGTTATTATGCTGCCCAGAAAAAGTATGTCTGTTGAAGCCCAATAGAGAAGAGAATGTTTGTGAGCATGGATATGTCAGTTAGAGAATCTGAACTATATTACACCCAAGAGATGACACCCTTCGGTGACTCGCCAGATACTGGAGATATGAGGAGGTGAGTAGCAAAGGTAAGAGTGGTAAACATGGGAGTGAAGCCTTGTCCTGTGATGTGGGATGAATTAGTTAAGGAACTCAGAGGTGGTGAGTTTCAAGCTGAAGGTGAGCTAGGCGGCGAGTTTCAAGCTGAAGGTGAGCTAGGCGGCGAGCATTTACTATAAGGACAACCTTTGCACTAGTAGTAAATATGAGCACAGTGAGGACGTTGATTTCTCTGGCAATGAATGGTGGGTGGAAGTTACACCACCTTGATGTGAAGAATGCATTTCTTCATGGTGAGTTACTAGAAAAGGTATATAAGGAGATAAAAACATGATTTAGTACAGTCCAACAATGGGCAAGGTGTGTAGGTTCAGAAAGACATTGTATGGTGTTGACCTCACTTTTGGTTGAGGTCTAGAAAACTTCTTTAGTAGCCTAGGTCTAGCCATAGGACTTTCCTATTGACTAGTCTTAGAAAATTAGAAGAGGTACCCCACCATTAGAAATTCAAAACTCTTCTCTTTACTCAACTTGAAATTCCACATATTGACCTTAACTTCTAGCATTTA
>NW_018164666.1:1071940-1100145 GCF_001263595.1 Phalaenopsis equestris
ATTTGTGCTGATTGCTTCACACAAATATAAATCCTGATAAATAAAAATTGCAGGATGAAACGTTTAAATGATTTCTCCTAAATTGAAGCCGAATAATAGGATAGCTTAGGAAGTCACCGAAGTTCTCCTTTGGATCTGTGGCATCCTCTAGTGTTTCCTCCTTTGGACTCCAAAATAAAATGTTCCAAATTTGAACCAATCCCCCTTCACACTTCTTAGTCCGATATCTTTGAGATGTCCTTACTATTTGAACTCCTTGAAGATAATTTTTCCTTGATTTCTATCGAGAGTATTCTTAGGTAACTTCAGTTATCTAAGATGTAATTAACTATAGGGGCTTGCCCCTATAGGAAGCTTTTCCCGAACCCAGCACAATATAAACCCTATTTAATTCCTTATATTAAATAGGGGAACTTGTCGGCCAATATATTGGTTTCGCAGACAAAACGGATGTCATAACTTTCTTTAGTTTATTTGATCGAGCCTCACTCTCAATTCTTGCGTTCATCCTTCGGGATAGATACATGATTTGAGATAAAGCGCTCTTTCATCTAAACTATGAAAATTATGGGGTCAGTTTGACTTCATCTTTTTCAAAACTAAATTTTTTAAAAAAAAACGTCCTTCCGAAGCAGGCAACGGGATTTCAATTCCGATGACCGACAGCTTCTTACGGGCAAACTCCACACCAAAAATAGTGCCGACATATGGCAAAAGCGGTCTCCTTGAGTCTGGTTTAACAAGTTTAGAAAGATCATGATGGGCTTGGGATAACAACAAATCAATACAGACCATACGATATTCTTTCTACGATATAAAGGTCACACCACTATACTTGTAGTATATGCTTATGACATCATTGTCACCGGTGATGATCAGGCAGAGATTGTCCAACTAAATGTAAGATTGGCCAATGAATTGAGGTGAATGATCTTGGACGCTCATATACTTTCTTAGGATTGACGTGGCTAATAGACCTGAGGGGATGATCTTGTCCCAAAGAATGTATGAACTAAATCTTCTCACAAAAACAAGCATTTTGGGGTGCAAACCCGCAGTACCTCCAATTGACCAAAAGACGAAGTTGAGTGTGGAAGAAGGAGAACTAGTTAATCGTGAGAGGTATCAGAGATTAGTGAGTCATCTGATCTATATGTATCACAGTCGGCAGGACATCTCTTTTGCAGTAAGCATGGTAAGCCACTACATGCATGATCCAAGGAAAAGACATGGATGCAGTGTATCAAATTCTAAGGTATCTGGAGAGTGCACCAGGGAAGGGATTGATCTTCAGTATGAATGGGCATATAAACATTGAGGGCTTTTATGACGTTGATTGGGCGGGTTGTGCAGATGACAGAAGATCCACCTCATAATACTACATGTTTGTATGGGGCAACATGGTCCCTTGGAAGAGCAAAAAATAATTTGTAGTAGCGAGGTCAACAGCAGAGGCAGAGTAGGCCTTAGAAGTTGCCAAGATAATGTGGTTGAGAGCAATGCCTATCTCAAGGTGGACTAAAGAGCTCAAATAAAGTTATGGTGCGACAACAAGTCAGCAATCAGTATTGCCAACAACCCAGTGCAACACAATAGAACCAAACATGTGGAGATTGATAGATTCTTCATAAAAGAAAAGCTTAATAATAGGCTACTAGAGCTAAGTCATGCAGTCACTGAAGAGCAAGTGATTAACTAGCTCACTAAAGGACTAGGCTTAATAAATTTGTCTAGGTTATGTGATAAGAGGGGCTTAGTGGATATCTTTTGCCCATCTTGAGGGGGATTGTTGAGAATTGGACCTTATTTAGGGTCTTATTGGTAAAAAGGGAATATTGAAGAAGTCTAGGACTTTATTTGTAAAATATTATAATACCCTATTTAAGCCCATGTTATGAATGTACAAAGGAGGTTTTGAACAATTCTTCCTTCATTGATATTGGCTACTACCTACATCATTCTCTTCTTCTCAACCAAAGATGCCAACACGGATCACCACCCATTCAAACATGTTTGGGCAAAGGACCAAATGGGAGGCCACTATGGAACAATATGAAGGAAAATTAAAAAAAGACGAAAAAAATAAAAGAAAATAAAATCTCAATATATAATTCAAAATCAAGACAAAAGGATGCAGACAATAAAAATACCATGATAAACACATGCCAGAATGCAAAGCATGGAAAATCTGATAATAACCTAGCACACGCAATGCAGGTGCACTTTTATTGCTGCACTTTTAGTACTGCACTTGCTTGTCAACCACTTTGTGACCCGTCTTAACTATATAAGCAAGAGCAGCCTAAGCCCCATCCCTTCAATGCAAGATTCCAATTCATCTTTCCTTGCCATAAAACACTTCGCTATAGGGGCTTAGTCGATGCAGCAGTGGAGAGTATATTACAATTTATTTCCAATATTTACAAAAATAAGACACAAATGTCTATTCTGGATGAGCCACAATCATAAAAAAAATAGAACCAAATCAACAAAAAAATAAAATAAAAATAAAATAACAACATAAAGACCGAAATTTTTGACATTTGAGACGAAAAAAAAAAAGGAACTATTATGAGCACAAATAAGCTTATGAGATAGCTGATGCTCAACAAATAATTTATATGCTGAAGAATTCTACAGGAACCATTTAGAGTACAAGAATGCAGTCCCAGGGCTAAAACTTTCATCGCTTATAAAAAATAACACAAAATTATTTATGAGAAAACGTTAAACCAAATAGCGCTTAAAGTAGATTTACATGAAGATATCAATTATAAATCACAATTGATAAATTGATCGAATTTTAATTTGCGATTTGCTAGATACAACAAGAGCTCAATGCAATAGGTCAAGCAGATTAAAAAAAATGCAAGCATGCAACCTACCAATAGATAATCCAACTAAAATTGCGAGCCACTTAGAGAATATCAAAGCAACACAAGTTATTCGCTATTAGGAGCGAAAAGGGCCATAGATTTAAGTAACAGTCTGATTTGCCATCTCATTCATCTGTTTGGGGCAGCTGCTGTGGAAGCGGCTGCGAATAAACTAATTGTTTTTTTTTGTTTTTTGCAGTTTGAAAATAGTTGTGCTACAGTTGTTTCTGAACAAATGATTATTTTGTTTCCGTATAGTAATGTTGTTTGCAACAAAACGGTTCACATCAGTACATTCTATACTTTAAAAGAAAATTTCCAATGCAAAACATTACAAAATAAAGATATACACATCACTTAACAGTGAAAAGCATGACTACCAAAATTAAGAAAAAAATGATTAGAACAACATTTAGATTTTAGCTGCAGTTTTGGGGCAGGTGTGTATTACATGTGTTTGTGTGTGAAAAGACATTATTGATGATTTGTGGCATTCTTTTTTGTAGCTCTCAAGGTTTATGTTAATTATTTTTTTCATTCTAGTATCACAATGACGGCTTAAGCTTCTGCGGCTCTTTATGGCTGAGCATATCGATGGATGACAGGGAAATAAAAGGCCTCAGAGAACAGGGAGTCACCTCGACATGGCATGGAGGGAACGCTAGGGCACAAGCGATCGAACCGTAGAAGCTTAAGCCGCGATGTGCGCAGGTGTTTAGGCTAAGTAGGGTTAGTGGTTTTACATATATAATTTAGATGCATTGATTTCCATGTCATTAGCTCGTGTCGGGGATTATAGTGAAGCATACGTCCTTTATAGCTAAAATCGACGCTCTGGACGCGCTGGAGCAGTCAATTTTATCATTTGGGGTCATCCATACAACCTTGGCAACGACCCGGTCGAAAACGCGTCAAATTCAAATTTCCTTAAAATTTCACTTTCTGATCGATTATTCTAGCAATTGATTCGAGTTTGATCAATCATGAAGTTTTCTCCATGTGCAGATGACGTGAATTTCAATATTTATGTGCAACGAGCACGTGAATCGTGGAATTCGCGCATTGTGAGAGTACGCAGAAGTCACGATTGGTTTCCTAAGGTTTTAGATCCTATGGGTACTCGACTTGTTTGCGTCCGAAGCGTTCATCCCCTTTGACCTACGCGACCGTATGTCGATTCAATTCGTAGCTTCCCTTTGCGACATGTTTGTGGCTACCGGAGCCTTCTGCGCTCGTTTCATTTAATTAGCTAGGCTCTGCGATGCCTCGTCATCCATCGATGATATGACTATGCTCTCTCTTCCTCTCCCTCCTGTTCTTCTTCTTCTTCGGGTATAAAAACCCATGGGGGGAGGTCAGATAAGGGGTGATGAAAAACCTTGAGGGAGGTACTGCTGAAATCTCTGCTCGGCTAAGACTTGGTGCTTGAGGGATTGATGTTTAGGAGTTCTGTGGCTTCCCTTTTGCTTCTTTCAAAAGATCGAGCAAGGTAATATCTCTCCTTTCTGCTCTTCCTTTCTGCTCGACAGAAGCCGAATAGGCTCAAGGAAATAAAAGGCCTCGAGCGAGGTTTTACTTCAAATATATATATATATAAGCTTGGTTGCCTTACCTGGAATCTCCTCTTGAAATTATTATCAATTGTCATGGATGTTTAGGCCTTCAGCAATTCTGTTGAGCCGATGTAATTATTTCATTCCTTTTTCTTAGCTAAGTGTGTTAAACTTATAATGACAATGTTTCAAGTGTTATGCATGTAAAGATCTCTTTCTTTTGTTTTTATTACACTTGTACATTAATGTCATCCACCTTCTTTAGTTTATGTGAAGTCCAGATGTTGTTTCAGCCCTATAGACTTGGTGTTCTTTGCCGGTTCGTTCCCTGCTATCTTTACCTGCAGGTTGCAATACCTGGGCCTGTTTGATGACTCTTAGGCTGATGTGTGCAATGTTTTTGGACTGCTTTGGCTGTGAGATTTTGATTTTGTGGAGCCTTGTGGTCTCGACTTTATGAGCTCATTCAGTTCAATTTTATGGAGCCGACGACATCAGTTTATGGAGTTGGCTTGGTTTGGTTTTGTAGATTCCCCAAATTAAGTTTTACGAAGAAGTTTTGGCATACTTATGAAATTGATCATTTTTTGTTTTGGGGGTTAGCTGCCCCCTCCTCTCTGTTGCTAGCCCTATTCGAGAGCTTTGTGGGAGCTTCCCTGTGTTAGTTTGGATTGTTTTCCCTGCTAACTCTTTTGGAGAGCCTTGTTGGAGCTTCCTTGTGTTAGTTTGAATTGTTTTCCTTGCTAGCTCTATTCAAGAGCCTTGTTGGAGCTTCCCTGTGTTAATTTGGATTGTTTTTCCCTATTGGATCATTTCGGAGTCTTTATTGTGGCCTCCCTGTGTTGATTTTGGTGGTGCTTTTGCTGCTCCTACCTGAAATCAGAAGTGTGGGTTCTCTTATGTTGGTTTTGGTAATGTTTTTGCTGCCTCTACCCGAGAGCTCTATTTGAGACCCTGGTTGGTGCTTTCCTGTGTTGTCTCACTGTGTTGGTTTTGGTGGTGCTTTTGCTGCTCCTACTTGAAATCAGCAGTGTAGGTTCTCTTGTGTTGATTTTGGTGATGCCTCTGTTTCCCCTGCCCGAGAGCTCTATTCGAGACCCTTGTTGGTGCTTTCCTGAGTTAGTTTAGATTGCTTTCCCCTGTTGGATCTATTCGAAATCATTATTGTGGCCTCCCTGTGTTGGTGTGGGTTGTTGCTTTGCTGCTTCTACCTGAAATCTGTAGTTTGGGTTCCCTGTGTTGGTGTGGGTTGTTGCCTTGCTGCCCCTACCCGAGATAAGCTATTTGGGTTCCCTGTGTTGGTGTGGGTTGTTGCCTTGCTACCTTTACCTGAGATCAGCGATGTGGGCCCTGTTGTGTCGGTTTTGGTGGTGCTTTTGCTGCTCCTACCTGAAATATGTAGTTTGAGTTTCCTGTATTGGTGTGGGTTGTTGTCTTGCTGCCCCTACCCGAAATCAGTTAGTTGGGTTGAGTTTGGTGGTCCTCTTAGTTGTCTTTACCTCTAATTTGTTGACCTTAGGGTGGGTTTAAATGCTTTAATTCTCGTGGTTTTGGGAAATTGAGTATATTCTTTGAGAGTCGATTTGCTTGATGTTTGGAAGGAGTTTCAATGCCCAGTTCTTTGGGTTGAATTGACTGTAGTGAAAGGCCCTTCTAAAATTTGTTGGGAGAATCAAAGTGCAGCTTTTGAGCAGGTTTGGACTGAATTGGGAGCAACTTGGAATCCTCTAAAATGTGTCGTTCAGAGATGTTTTGGGCTAGCAATTGGACCCTTTCGATACATCTCTTTTGGATTGTTATACTGGTAGTTTGGAAAAGAGAGTTAGCTATTGATAAATGTGCCTACTTTGTCGGCTATTTGAGGTGTTTTATTGGGTGAATATTTGAGGCTAACCCTACTACCGTTTTGGTCTCCTCCTTATACTAGTTTTAGAGGTGGGTTAGTCATCTTCCTTTTTATTTATTTCTTTTTGGTTTTCTTTCTTTGCTTCTTGGTTTGGTTTTGGTGCTTATGTCTAAAGCATAAGTGTGCATATATAGTTGTGGCTATGTATGAACCATCAAGCAAAGCCGTAAGTTGGATGGTTTTTTTTAGAGTTCAAGGTCATTATGACAAAGACATCCAGTGGTAGAACAGAATAATATTGCATCTTACGACATCAGGACCCGACACAGAGACCCGGTGAAAATGTAGGATGACAGTATTATTTACTGACACTAGCCTAACGATGACCCTTGCTTTTTTAGGTTGTTAGCGGTCCTAGCCCGATAGTGTAATCGACTCATGAACAATCAAACTTATAAAATACAACGATGCGAACGGATACATTTCTTACAAAATATTTTGACTACTAAAATAGATATAAATTTTGCTTATATGCATTAAGCCTATACGAATGCCAAAATATAAACTTTAAGTAATAAAACCCAATTGTCCACTTGTCAATTACTTGTACTACGCTAAGGATTGCCCTCCTAAGATTGTATTTTTAGAAATTTCCAGTTGAATGTCGGACTCTATACATACGGATGAACGATGATTGCCTTCGAAGTCCCTCAGAAATAACTAAAATATGAGTCTACCCCGACCCGAATGCTTACAGTTTTCTTTCTTTCCTCGGATTTTTCGTACGTTTCATACGATTTTATTCGAATCTTTGTAGAGCACTCGTAATTTCCATCGGATTTTCTTCATGTTTCTAATGGTTTTCTTCGAGTTTATTTGCGGCTTTCCTCGATATTTCCAGGTGATGTTATTGCTATTTACTTCTATTTGTATAAATGCATGTTTGCCACCTGTTAAATTTTCCATTAAACTCGTTTACTTTTAGCTGCGACACCGACCCCATTTACAGGAGTAGCAAACTAGTCAGGTATACAGGTTTGTTTTATATTTACAACATTTTACTTTCTTTACTGTACATCTTACTGTCTTTCTTTACTTACCGTTCTCCTTTACCGCACTTTATTACATATGTATATAGTTCATGCTTGCGATGTCATTGTTTATTGTTTACTGCGCTTGTAGTATGTTTTCTTTTTATTATTTATGTTACTTCTATAGACTTGCAGGTGCCTTTAGGATAGAGGACAGCAGGACATCCGGTTTAAGAAGCACCCTATAACGAGTCACTGACCTAACAACTGTATATACATACACACCAAAACCCTGAACCTATGATCGATATGTTAATGAGCATGGAGTATCCTTTCCAGGAAGCGAGTGGATGGAGGGCAACAATCGAGATCACAACAGCGAAGCGAAGGACGATCCTCTGTTGAAATTTTCATAGAATAAATAACAAACCAATAGAACTTCGAGGTAGTCCGCTTGGTGCAACATAAATCCTCACTTCCATTTTAGGGCTTTGCACTACTCTATTGTGCATTACAAGTCCTAATTCTCTTTAAGATTTTGAGGTTGTCGTTCGGTACGACGTAAATCCTCCTATCATCCTAAACCATTTGCACAATCGGGTATCGTGCGAGCGTAAATCTTAAATAATAAAATTGTCAGGATGAAACATCAAATAACATCTCTTCAATAGGATAGTTAAGAAGTCACCGGGGTTCCCCCTTAGATCTGTGACATCGCCTACCTTTCACTCCTTTGATTCTTAAAAATAAATGTTCCTATTCTAAGCTCTTCCCTTTTGATTTTCTGATATTCAACCTTGAAAACCTAAACTTTGAAATTTTGAAGACAGTTTCACTAATCTTTATCGAGAGTTTTCTTAGGTGATCTCGATTGTCTAAGATGTAATTAACTATAGGGGTTTGCCTCTATAGGGAACTTAATAACCCAACTTAATATAAAACCTATTAAATTTTTCATGTTAAATAGAGGAACTTGTCTAATAATAGGTTTTATATTAAGTTGGACGTCACAAATTCATTAGCTTAGGTGGTTAAGCCTACTAACAAATGGTATGTTTATACTTCAGGATAGTGTACCATTTATGGTATCATGTTCAACCATCAAAATAATTAAATATGTGAAGTCCATTCGGTCTCACTTTTTTAAATTAAAATAACATTATTTTCGAAAATTATAACCATATATAAAATAAGTTGAAAAATTATTTTAAAGTTAAAAATATTATTTTATAAACTTATAATCACATATATAAACTAAGTTAAATTAAATCTTAAATAAAGAATCCACGACAATTATTTGGCCGACAGCCGCAATAACCACCAACCGAAGAAAGGGTACTAAAACACAGAGGACAAAGTGCACAAAACCACCAAATCGAACGGAAGAAATGAGAGGAGAAGGAGATGTAAGGGTCGCGAGAGTGACCAATCGCAACCAACAAGAGGCAACCAGAAGCAATGCCTAGCCACCAGAGCCACGGATTCAAAGGGATCGAGAGAAGAGAAATTAGGGCAATAGTCGCCTCAAGGGAGCCATAGAGGAACAAGAGGGCAACCACGGAAGGAACACAAAAGGGCAGCCGTGTAATAAAATTTTAAGAACGCGGGTCGCGGGGTTGAACCTGCAACCAGTGCTTTGATTTGGTTTATCAAAACACCCTCGTGACCACAGAATCCAAACAGCCCAAACCGCGGTCCCAAACCACACCACAGTAAAGCCACCGCCCCAAACGACCCCTGAATCACATGCAGCCAAATTAATAATTTTTTTCTTTGTTGTTCTGCTAATATACTGATTGTAGATCCGTTTAGGCTTGAATTTCTAGAGTTAATCATATTCTTCTCCTAAATTTATTCCCAACAAAACAAAGTCTAAGCTGACACCAACCTAATTGTCAAAACAATCATACATGGAAGAAAATACATTCAATACTCATTCATCATTAACTAATCAAAAAAGATCAGAACCCTCTTCTTCATGTGCAAAGCACCAACAAAACCAATATCTTATCTGATGAAATAACTGTAAATTTTCGAACTTTAAAAAGCATGATGAGAAAACCAAATGAATCCTCTGAAGTTATCAAATAAGCAAATCTTACCAAATGCAAACTGGATTCAGCAACAAATAAAATTCCATTTGGGCAATCAAAAGACGACACTGAGGTTGCATGGGTGGCGGCTTGGAACGAGATTGATGTATAAACAATGCTATGCCTTGCAACGTGCAAAAGCCAGGGCGTTTCACAAAGCACAACTACATCTGCATTGAGCGAATTCTGTAGAGGAACCAGAACGACAGGAGCTATACCGAAGCGTCGAAATGCAATCAATTCTAACTGAACAGATCTGAAGTTCCCAAGCTTTGTTGGATAATACGAGGAAGAAGATAGAACTGAGGCCTGAGGCAACTCATACCGGAGTAGCACTCCGTTCCTCAAGCCGGCAAGTATATAAAACTTATCAACTAACACAAGCCGAACATCCTGAGGTATGCAGCTACTTAAAGGAGTTCCAAGTGCATTGTCTATTGAAATTGCCCCAGTCGCAAGGAACTTAAAGCCTTGATCAGGTGAAAAAGAGAGAACCTCAACAGATGGTATGTGGGTACCCACCACAAAAGTCATGTGGCATCCATCTCCATTAAAGACGGTGTCTTGATTATCTTTCTTGGCAAAATGAAAATTTGATGAAAGCTGCTCAAAGTTGATTTCCTGTTCGGGTATAGATATGCAAGAAACCTCATGCTGCAACGACAAATGTTGAATTTCATACAATTCATTTTGATAGGCTGACAACGATCTTATGCCCAGAACAAACAAAATGCAAGGGTTAGAAGTAACTATAAGAATCACATTATGTCCCACTGCAGCTGAACTAATAGACACATTATCAGGGCACCAAGAGGTGCAAAATGGTATTAAGTGGGGGCAACCACTCACATGAGCAGCTGTAGTGGGCAAAGACAATCTCACACCTGCCCTATGAATCTGAACTAGCAACCCATCAGACACCAAACCACAAGCCAGGGTACAAACATCAGGCCGAAAACCAGTGGCATCAGTTACATCACAAAAACTTAAGCCAACTGAGAGTACCCTTGTCTCTTCAACAAAAGACAATACAAGAAATGAATGATAAGGGTCTCCCCGTTTCATCCTTAATGTCCATGTGCCAGTTATACCTTCATAAACCGGAGGAGTTTTCACAAGTTTATCAACACTTAAACCAGCACGTATAACTCTCAATGATCCTGCAGGATTCATACCGCAGCAGGAAAACATTTGATCTTTCTTTTCATCATGGTCATCAACAACAGCTAAATCCAAGATTGGTGCAATATTCTGAATGTTGCTCTTGTACACAAGGCCTCCATCTTGCAACTTTAGAACCAAACCATCTCCCATTTCTACAAGCCCCATTACAAAACCACCCTTCAACCATAAAAGCTCCTTGCAGGGCAAACCTCTGTAGAGGCACTCGGAGAGATCAGATCTGATTCCTTCAATCGTTGAATGAATTTCAAGGATGTACAGTTCCCCGGAGTCCAAACAGAGGACCAAATTTGCACTCGCTGTTCCAACAGGTTCCCAACAACAGGCACATACATGCTTGGAAGTTGAAGCTGCTTCCATACCATCGTCGACACTCATGGGATCATCTTTGGCCATAGCCGCCACCGAATCACTCAGTTCCAGCAATGCACAAACAGCCACACTGGACATTCCATCATCATCAATATCCATACCTCTAGAAGAATCGTGAAAAAAATCCGGCTCTTCAATTACACTGGGTAAACCGAAGTTTATTCTTTGAGCACATTGTATACAATATGGGTCTCTAAAATTCATTAGGAGAGCATCATCTATCCTAAACACAACTGCAAATCCAGAAAGATGAGGAACAGCAGATAATTTAAGTGCCAATGGCCCAATTTCAACTTCAGGGTACGAGGATATAAATTGAATAGCACGTGTTTCTATGGTACATCCAAACAACAACAATTCATTTCTTAACCTTCCTTTCCTGGAATTTATTACAACCATCAGTTGTAAAAAAATTAAATTTCAAGTAACAACAAGGACGGCAGCTATGATCAATATAATCAAACTGGAACTTCCCAAACCAAATGACAGAAAATAAAAAAATACCTATGCATTATAGTGGCCATTATGGGATAAAACCCCTTGCTTGAATGATCGGTGCCATGAGAAACGAAGCAAATGCTCCAAATTGTGCCGCAAATGTTTGTCTTCACAGTATCCTTCACAGAACTTGTTTCATCTTTGTTTTCTGGTGGATAGAACATTTTCTGAAATTAGGACATGGAATATCTTCAAATTTTGAATAAATATTTAACGTATTATACGAGTGATATGCAAGTAATAGCTACATAGAAAGATCACCTCATCAACAATGCTGTCTCCAAGATGTGTGGACATAGAAAATAAAGCAAATTGGTCTTCATATGCGCTAGCTGCAATAAAAGAGCCACTACAAAAAGAAGGACTTGAGGTTTAAGAAAAAAATTGAAAATTTCAACGGAAACGGTGATGCAGTATAGAGGATTTGCGCTATCAGAAGCAGCTTGAAATTTGTTAATCAAATCAAGTAATTAAATTAAAATTGCAAATCATCTATAAAACAAGTTTTTGAACTTTCACTCGCATCAAACTAGATTTTTCTTTTATCATAAACCTTAGGACAACAAAAATCCCATGCCTCCAGAAAAACAAGGAAGGCATGAATCTTTGACCAATCAAAGCGATAGAGTAAACAAAGAGCCTGTAACAGTAAAAACCTATGCCTCCAGTAACAAGGAGACAGTTGGTATCAATTGAACAATCAAAGCCAAAGAGTAAACAAATCCCCTGTAATTGTTACCCTTTGCTGTTGAATCCCGACAATCTATATATATATAATAACTCTCATCAAAATATTGCAAAGTGTCTAGTCAATTCCTAAAAGTAAATCTAAATTACAAAGAAAAATACGAGTTCTTTAATTTAGTTCGTATCAATTATAGAACATTTTCGACTTAAACAGAGGATATCAAGGTTTTTTATCTTATTTTATGAACTATGATGCTTAAAATTCAAAAAGAAATTTACAGCATCTAATCCACTGTGAGGAAAGTGTTAAAATAGTCTCCTAACTTATTGCAAGGTTATTCTAGTCTCAGATTTTACAAAAGTGTCAATTTAGTCCCTAGACATTTTTAATATGTGCTGAAATAGTCCCAAGGAGGACTATTTTAGCCCCAATTTAAAAATTTTAAGGATTAATTTGGCACTTCTATAGACTTTGGAGCTAAAATGGCCCCATGGAAATAGTCAAGGGACTATTTTGACACTTTACTCAATCCACTGTTTATTGCTACTTAAGCCAGCAAACCAACATTCATCAATGCCGCATCAAACCCAATACTCCAGTTTGCAATTACTTGAAACTTTTTTTAAGCTCAGGGAATATCATATTTCTCTCAGGGAATATCATATTTCTATCAAGCGTTCTACTAGAAATATAGGAACTATAGCATTACATACATGTCCAATAGAATTTACTTTTCCTCACCTTCATATCATAGAATTTTTTCAAATTAAAACAAGAAATAGCACATAACAATTCATGTTAAAACTTAAAAGATTCATTTACCGCCTTCCTTCAATTGTTGAAACTAAATAACTTTGATGGCTCTACTGCTCTTTATATTTATGTATTTAGCTCATATATGGTTTAGCAACTATGGTTGTGCTGCTTTATATAATTATATGTTTTCATGTAAACGATTTGGCAATTCATAAATTCCTTTTTCAATACAATCCATGAAGGAGAAAAAGATTCCTTATATTTTTATGAATCTTTCTCTTGTAGCATAAAAATAAGACAGAAACTCCTGGAGTAGATAAAAATGATTTGTAAGAAAATCCCACCCCTTGCTGAGAAAGAAAAGAAAACAGATAGGATATGCGGTTAGAAGCAAGATTTGGCATTTACATCCCTCCCTCCCTCCCTCAAGAAAAGCACTTCCATTGTTGATGACTAATAGCCTCGTACGATTTAGAACAAATAGTTCATTATCTAATGGACCTTTTATGTTATAAAGATCTATCAGGAAAAAAAAATTAGCATCCAACAAATATTTTCTATCAAAAGGAAAACTACTGGATCAAATGACAAAGATATTATTGAGAAAAAGATTGTTTTTTTTCCTGATAAAATGATGAAAAAAATGATTACGAGGAGTGCATTTCCCAATTTCTCAATCACAGCGTATGAAATGCTCATTAAATGAGGATTAAATGCAAGAGCTAGCTAGCTGAAAGACTGATGCAATGCATAGTTTCTAAGAGATTTTACACATAGATGCAAGATAAAATCTACATTTCCACGACATTGACCCAGTCTTTTTGCATCAAATGATCAAGATGTACAAAAAAGTAATCTAAACAGAGCTTGCATGACAATGAAGCTTCATGCATATCACAACCATAAAATGGTTCATAAAAACTAAAAAGGCTCGACAGCCGGCATCCAGCATACATTTTAAAATATAAAATTTCCAGTTGGGCAGTATATTACTTCAAAATACAACTTCCTTTCGATTCTGAAATCAATGTACAAAAATTTAAATGGAGTGAATAGAATTATAATTAGAGATGAACTAGTTCCTTGACTTCAAATACGCATCCAGCTTAACAAATAAGCTCAAGACCAGATTAATAAAACTTTTAAGCAAACCAACTAAGTTGTCTAACAGTAAAGAAAGAGTGCTGAAAAAACTAAGTCGGAGAATAATATCTGAATTATTAACTTAAAGAATGAAGTTGTAATCTTTTGAGCTCATCTCATCAAGCCAACCAAAACATTGACATGTGGATTCAAAGTTCGATATATCATATGTTTTTTAATCATTACATGCAAAATAATAGCATTTTTTACTAGTTGCAGGTGCGATAAAAGCAATAAGTTTATCCAAGTGTAATTATCATATACAGCAAACAAAGAAGTTGTGATTGTCATTAAAAAATAAGAGCAAAATTTTAATGCACTAAGAGAACTCTTCTAGAAAAGATCATCATTCAACTGAAAGCAAATACTAACAAAAAATAAATAAATAAAAAAAATAAAACTAAAACAACAATTGAAACTTACTCCGGATCAACAGCCAGCATTCTTCCGAGATGATGTATCGAATTTCCTGGCTTGGACAATTGTATATGGTTCAAAACAAGAAACCTACACGGCAACTAGAACTTAGCAGTTTAAATAAGTAAAGAACTTCCCAAAACATCAAAAATGTTATTCAACTACAGTCCATATGAGGAAAGAAGATAACAGAGAAAAAGAAAAGATAAATTGCATTTATGTACCCTGATTTTATCTGTATTGCACACCAGTTCCACATTTTGAATATTCACAATTGATACTGTGGCTCTAAAGAAATGTTTCCTCCCCCCTTCAGATCAATAGAAAAAATGTTCTAATAATTTACACTTTCTTGTCATGAATAAAAACGATTCTCTACTTTGACAACCATCTTCACTAGTTGAGGGTGAACAGAGAGATAACCATTCGGACCCCCAATTTTCAAACTCGTACTTTTGTCTCATATATTTTATATGAACTGTTTTAATGCCAAGTTTTATAAAAAAAATGGCCTGGCCACTTTGGTCAATAAGGAGAGCAGAATGCAAATGCAATCCCTACGCCCTATTAATAATCACAGCCACACTAGCTCTTTAAAAATCCACCGACATAAAGTAATGGGTCGCACAAGAATGAGGTTATTTAATTTTTAGCAAAATGCGCTACATATAACTTAAGTTAACTATAATATGTACTTACCAAATAATAATTATTGAATTCCGATAAAATTAAAGATGAATAATTCTACAGGATGGTCATGTTTCTCACTCACCATGTGAAAGGAAAATATTAAACTCCTTTTAACATTCTTGAGAGCTAATGAATGAGGTATTCAAAGTATTCAGCACCATTAGAGCCACCAAAAAACAACAGCAACACAGATGTGTAAAGATTCATGTGAGGGAGGCCTGACAACATTCTTGATTGATTAAATTGCAATATAGCAAAAGCTAGTTGAAGGACCCTCCCTCCCCAACACTACACTCCAAATGAATGGTAAATTGAATGATGCATCTGATGCTACAGCCTAATTGGTAAAAATATATAGTATTTCTATATATGCTATTTTCTGCAGTTAAATTTCTATAGGTAGGATTTTATGTCATTTGATTGACTTCATGAAGTCAATGAGGTGCCATGAGAAGTGATCTTCATATATTATTTAATTATATTAGTGTTATGTAAAGTCATAAATCTGAATCTTGTATATTAGGAAATTTGACATTAGGCAACCCAATTAGAGAAGATCTAATTACAAGATATTTTCTCTATTGGAGCTATTCCAAATCTAGAGAGTAGGGAGTGTGTATAAATATGCCATATATATTTTCAATTGGGAATAAGAAAGGAAGTTTTTCCATCATATGGTATTAGAGTTCCATTGAATTGTTCTCATCTACATCTTTCGCCATCATCAACGTTAGCCTTTGGTAATCGTTCGTCTTCTTCTTCAGCTTCGTTCATTTACATCTTTAGCTTGGCTTGTTCCAGCTTTGTCAACTTCTTCTACCACTTCCTACGAAGTAATCGTATGCGGCTCGAGCTCGTTCCGGCTCTGTCGAAGTCTTCGACTGCTTCATGCGACGACATCGCCTGCGGCTCAAGCTCGTTCTGGTTTCGTTGAAGTCTTCGACTACTTCCTACCAGTCTTGGTCCACTTCGAATGTCGCCATCTGCATAGACCTAGCTTTTGATTTCACTTGCTTCGAATGGCGTCATCTGCATTTATCTGGAAGCATTGTCTACAACTACTTAGTCTGCTTGATATGCATCGATGAGATTAGGGCATCGATGAAGTCGACTTCTGCTTCAGTCAATTTCCTCGACTGTTGTGCTTCACTATCTACTTCCTCTGCTTTGGTTGATTTTCTCGAGTGTTGAGTTCGGCTTTTGTTTGGCTTTATCGGTTCATCTATTTTTTTTTTCTTTATTCAGCAATCATTCAAGTTATTTGTCTCCTAGTACCTTGGAAGTTCGTCCTTCATCATTAAATGGCATCGATTATGACTGGTAAACACAAACATCATATGACAGGTTCGGTTTTATCAGTGGTTAATGGTATCAATTATTTTTACTCAAAATAAAACTCTAAGTTTTTAGTTAAGAAGTATTTTTCAAGAGAGTCGCCTCATTGATAATCCCTCAGCTAAGACTGAGTCGAATTATTCTCACTAGATGAGTTTGGATGTCTAGCTATTGATACAAATACGGAACTCTATCGAACATGATCACTCTGATCATATTACTCATTACGACTGTGCTAATGAAGTGATTGAGGAAATGTCGTTTGTATTTTTTGGGATAAAAAATAGTTCTTGAATATTTGACGTATGCAATAAATTTTATCGAGATGAACAACAAGATCAATCACTTAACATATATCACACACACTTTAAACATGTTTATGAAAAATTGAATGCACTAATGCCCTTCGCTACCAATGTCCTGATTCAACAGCTCAAAGAGAAAAAATAGCTATTATGAGTTTTCTAGCTGGCCTCAACTCAGTATAAAGGTGACAAATCACAGAACTTATATGACCCTAAATGTACTACCCTAAAGAAAGCCTATACTAGAGTATTACGTACGATTCAGAGTTCTCAGGCCACATTTGTACAACAACCTAGTACTCTCGCAAGTCAAAAAAATATAGACATCAAGAAACCTCAGTCTGAGAACAGCCACAAAAGTGAAACTCTGAATTATTAAAATCAAGGTACAAGGTAGTATATTATTACTGTCATGAATCTGATTATACAAAGAGAACGTCTCAAAAGTTGTTCCAAAAAATTATAAGGGTTCTAAATCATAATCAACTCATGTGATCACTATTAATGAGGCTTCTTTGAGTCAAACTCTATTGATCTCTATAGATGAATATGTTAAGATCATCAAATTTTTGGAAACATCCAAAAAACCCCATTTATCACTACCCTTGCTGAGTTAGGTAACAATGAAACTTATCTTATTTCCTCTTCCACACAAGGGGTCATTGATTCTAGTGCTACATATCACGTGACAGGTAAACCAAAACTTTTTTCGACCTTTCATAAGCACATGTCTGTCGTCACTTCAACAGATGAATTTACCTCTAATGTTCTTGGTTCTGACACTATCAATATGACACCCACATTGCCTCTAACTTTTGTTCTCAGTGTATCTCAATTTGTTTTCAATCTTGTTTCTATTAGCAAAATTACACGTATTCTTAGTTGTTATATCTTATTCTTTTCCGATCATTATCTATTTCAAAATCTTATTACGAAGAAGATAATTGATAAAGGATGAGAATCTTGGGGGATACATTTTTGGATAATGAGATAGCTCGACCAATAGGCTCTCTAGCACTTTATCTCCTTTTGAGATCTATTGTCGATTAGGACATTCATCACTATCAATGCTGAAAAATTTGTACCCTCGATTTTAGCAGTTATCATCTTTGAATTGCGACTCATGTCCATTTTTTAAACACAATCGATTGAATTCTATTCTCAAAGACAATAAAAGAGTAAAGCATAGTTCCTTTATTCTGATGTGTGGGAACCTTGTTCTATTTTATCTAATATATTTAGATATTTTGTCACTTTTGTTGATGAATTTTCTCCTATAACTTGGTTTTACTTTATAAAATCAGGTATTGAGTTACTACCACATTTTCAAACCTTTATGCTGAAATTAAAGCTCAATTCAATGTTTCGGTTAAGATTCTAAGAAGTGTCAATGCCAAAGAATATTTTCTACATCCTTTTAGAATATGCAATAAAACAGAATGCCTCACCAATTAACTTGTGTTGATTCTCCACCTCAAAATGAAGTAGCTAAAAGGAAAAATAAGCATCTTCTCGAAACGTCCAGAGCTATTCAGTTTCAAACGAATGTGCCTAAACAATTATGGGCTGATGTAGTTTTTACTACATACTTTTCAATCAATCAAGTGTCTTCTCCTGTTCTACAGAACGAGACGCCCTACCAAGTTTTATTTTCAACTAAATCTCTTTCCTATTGAACCACACATATTTAGATGAACTTGTTTTATTCGAGATACTCGTCCACAAGTTTCTAAACTAAATCTTAAATCATTGAAGTGTCTTTCAAGGATATTCCCATTTGAAGAAAATATATCAATGTTTTTACCCTCTTAAATCGGTGTATAATTTTTATTGATGTCACATTTCATAAACAAACCCTGTTTTTTGTCGCATTGGTGTTTAAATCCTCACAATATTTTGATGAGTTGTTAATATACCAAATCATACGTTCAGATCCTCCTCTAGCCCCACCTCCAGTGCCTCAACTTAGACCACATATCACTAATGTTTACCCTAGAAGATCTCATTCCCCTAATTCTATTCCGACACAAGTATCATCTTCCTCAATGGATCCTCCTCCTAGTGACCTTTATTTGTTTATTACTCTTCAAAGAGCTAAACGCCAATATGTCTATCTTATTTCCTCTTGTGTTAACAATCATCAATTATCTTCCAATTCTTGATAGTTTATTGTTCTCTTGACTCTAATGAGGTTCTAAGATCTGTTCAACAAACTTTATCCCATTTTGGGTGGCGAGTGACAATGTTTGATGAGATCTGAAAATAGAACTTGGAAGATAGTTGAACCATCTTCTAGCAATAAGGATGTTGGTTATAAGTGGGTCTTTATAGTTATTATTCGGTCAGATGCACCAGTAGCTCGTCTCAAAGCTTGATTGGTTGCTAAGAGCTATGCTCAAACTTAGAGAATCGACTACTTTGATGCATTCTCTTTGGTAACTAAAGTTGACTTCGGTTCGTCTAATGAGGTTCTAAGATTTGTTCAACAAACTTTATCCTATCTGGGTGGCGAGTGACAATGTTTGATGAGATGAGTGTCGTAACTGAAAATAGAACTTCGAAGATAGTTGAACCATCTTCTAGCAGTAAGGATGTTGGTTATAAGTGGGTCTTTATAGATATTATTCAGTCAGATGCACCAGTAGCTCGTCTCAAAGCTCGGTTGGTTGTTAAGAGCTATGCTCAAACTTAGAGAATCGACTATGTTGATGCATTCTCTTTAGTAACTAAAGTTGACTTCGATTCGTCTACTTATGTCCTTAGTTGCAATGAATAATTTGCTACTGCACCGGCTGAATGTAAAAAATATTTTTCTACATGGTGATCTTTTAGAAGAGGTGTACATTGAGCAACCTCCTATGTTTGTTGCTCAAAGCGAGTCTGGGAAAGTATGTCGTCTTTGGAAATCCTTATATAGATTGAAGCAAAAGCATGGTTTGAATAATTTAGCCAAACAATAGAAGGGTTTGGGATGCATAAAAATAGAACTGATCACATTGTATTTTATAAACAATCTATTTCAGAAATCATTCAATTTGAGGTTTATGTTGATGGCATTATCATTATTAGAAACAATGTGCAGGGAATCTCATCATTGATATTATTTCTTTAAAATCAATTCAACAGTAAAGATCTGGATTCCTTGGAAGTATTTCTTGGGGATTGATGTATCAAGAAACAAGAAGAATATCTTTCTATCTCAACAAAAGTGTGTGTTGGATTTGTTAGCAAAACAGAAAAATTAGGAGTCAAACCATACAGTACTCTGATGTTACCAAGGATGGAGAGTTTTTTAATGGTTTTGAATGGTATAGGAAATTAGTGGGAAAATTAAACTACCTCATAGTAACTCTTCCTACATTATGTATTCAGTTAGCACTATAAGTCAATTTATATCTTCCCCCAGAGTCCATCATTGGTCAGCTTTGGAACAAATATTATGCTACCTTAAAGGAGCCCATGAACAAGGTACTTTATATCAAGATCATGGGCATAGTACTATTGAATTTTTTTTTGATGCAAATTGGGCAAATTTCAATATTGATCAAAGATCCATTCCTGGACATTACGTCTTTGGTGGTAGTTTGATCCCCTGGAAGAGTAAAAAAAAAATGTAGTGCCACGATCCGGTGTTGAATCTGAGTATCAAGTGAAAGCACAAGCTTCAAGTGAATTGATGTGGACATCCCAACTCTTGACCAAGTTGGGTTTTAAGATGACAGTTCCAACATAGTTGTGATGTGATAACTAACCACAATCATATCTCCTCAAATCCTGTCTTTCATGAATAAACTAAGCACATTAAAATATATTGTCATTTTATTTGATAGAAAACTCAACATCATCTAAATTCTACAACTCATATGAAGATTGACGAACAATTAGGGGATGTCTTCACAAAGACACTTAATCGAGCTACACTTATATTTGTAACAAGTAAGGCATGATAAATATCTCTGCTCCAACTTGAGAGGGAGTGTTATGGAAAATTATAAATCTAAATCTTGTATATTAGGAAACTTGATATTAAGCAATCTAATTAGAAGAGATCTAATTACAGAAACTTTTCTATAATGGAGATATTCCTAATCAAGATAGTAGGGAGTTTGTATAAATATGTAATATATATTTTCAATTGGAAATAAGAAGAAAGGAAGTATTTTCCGTCACAATTAGGAAGAAATTAATTGAATACCATAAGAAAGAGCATGGTGTGCATGAAGAAAAAAGTATCAAAGGTAGGTTAAGATCATCAAAGTAAAATATATGATAAATAATTTACGCACTTTAGAAGTAGTTATGGACCAAATCATAGTAACAAAATTATAACAAGCATCAATATCACATTTTGACTCTTGGTACAAGTTATGAAGATGCTTCAAATAGATTTCTGATATGGATTGGCAAGGTATAACAAATGCCAGATCTAAAAAACGAGGTAGGCTAAAGTCTTATGAAAATACTTGTTCTAAGAAAAAATTTTGAACCAGCAATCACCAATTAATTGGAACCTACAACTAGTCAATTCCTTATTACAAACAAGGAGAAGGAATGGATGGGAGAGCATAGTGTGTGCAAGGTTGAAGAGCAAGAGATGAATGCAAAATATGGGAGAGCATAGCGTGTGCAAGATACCAAGGGAGACAGTGAACAAAATCGACCAATCCAAAGAGGGATCAATCAAACAGCCGGCATGGCAAAGTGAAGAGCACCCATATGAGAAAATTTTAAGTTCATGAAAGAGAGAAAAAGTGAGCTTGAGAGAGAAGGAGAGAGGCCTAGACAGAGTGGGAGAAGATGATCGAATCAAGCAAAAAGCAACAAGTGGCTGGGCATTCCCAGATATCATTTTGTCTTCTAATAATATTGATTGATAGGTGTTGATATTACATCTATGGAAATTTTAGACCATGCACTAAACAAACATTCCATGATAACAAAATCATCCACCTTATAAAACTTGCCTAGATTATTGTAACTTAGCATTAATCTCAATAGATGTCTCGCCAATTAAAACCATATTGGCAATAAAAATCACCAACATGCCTCACTTTAAATATCCTTTGTATGACTTTTTTGTTGAAAGGTAAAAAAAAAAAAAAAATCCAAACTTAATATTGACCTTGATGTAGACCTATTATGATTAAAAATGCTTTAATCACTCAATAGCCATTAATGCTAGCCAGTATACTGTTATACACGCATCATCAATACTTTCAAACTTTCTAGATCACACATCATTGTTCTATAATGCATACCAAATCAATTATTACGAAACTTAGTTATAATTTCTCTTAACGTTAATAAAAAGCATACAAAAGTAATTTCACTAGTCTCTATGAATAGTCATTGCCTTGAAACAAAATTGCTTCTATGATGAGTCATCCTCACAGAAAACCAAGTTGGTTCTCCAAGAAATGGTATAATTCTCTGAGTCTTCTTCCATTAGTCTAGCCTACATTTTTTTTTTTTTTTATAATAATATATGTCTTATTCATGATTTGAAAAGCCCATAGGGTTTGGGTCCTTCAAATACAATTTTGCCATTCGTGTTAGATTAAAATTAATTTTCACAAATGGTGAAGGACTATTTTGTTTTTAGGAGAGACATTATATTGAATTATTTGTCAGTTTTATAATGAGTAAAACCTCAATGATACCGTCTTAAAATTATAATGAGAGAGGGAAGTAAAAATGGGAGTTTTTTTTTGATAAAAAGATACGGAGTTATACAGAAATAGTGGTAAAACAATTATCAAGAAAATAAGTGAACAAAAAACAAGACTTTAATTTTAAAATCTAGAACTAATGATACTATAAAATTGGAATGTCGTTGTCTTTGAATTATTGAATTGCTGTAAACGGTTTGCTTGATTGTTGTAATAGAAAATTGTTCCTTATGAATTTTTAGGTTGTTATAAATGATAAAAATATTGGCCACCAATTCAATATTGTTTAAATATTAACAGTCATGAGAAAGTTTGTGATGAAGTAAATGAGAAAATGAAACGGATGGCTAAGGATTTCGAAATTTGAAACCAGCAACTATCAGTTATTTAAAGTATATATACGGATACGATAAATGATATAGATATTTATAAAACTCAATCTCATATTTGAGAAAACACATAATAAATAGCAAGATTAAATGAATAGCTATTGGTCCTATCAGCAATTCTCGAACAAACTAATAAGTTAATATTAACATTTAATAAATATTTTCCAAAGCTCTTTTTGCTAAAACTTCCTCAAACAACATAACAAGTATTAAATGAAACATGTTCATTAACTAGAAATAAACATAAGAGGAGTTTGCATGGTATTTGATAAAAAGCTAAATCAACTTAAAAAAAAAAACAAAACAAAATTAATCTATTGTCTAATATTCCGATCATTCACTATAACTTATTTTACTATCTAAGAATGTATATATACATTCCCCACCCCCCACCACCTCTTCTAACTCCCCCTCCCAAAACCCCCATCCATTGATCAATTAATCTATATCCTTCTCATGTCCTCCATCGCAAGCATTCTTCATAACCATCACCCTTTATTAGCTGAAAACTGTCAAAGTAGGAATTAGTTTATCAATGATTGCATGGTCAAACTAACCCAAATAATAAGTGTTATTTCAAAGAGGCATTACGGAAGATAAGGCATCCTAACCAAAAATTACAAAACAGAACAAGGTCTATGCTATGAACAAAAAAAAAAAGAGAAACGTAATGAGAGAAACGTAATGATGAGTTTAATATGAAATATTGTCTGCATTGCATGCCATGCTAAAGGGACCAATGGAATTCACTCCATAAATAAATATTCACAGCTTCAAAAAGAACTTGAAACAAAATAAAACCTGTGCATCTCAAAGGAGAAGGCAAGAAAAGAAAGCTTTCCTGAATCTGAAAGAACCACCAATAGATCTTTTCCTATCATCTGAAAATTTTAATTTTTGCACGTACTTAGCAATGAAAAATTAAAATTTTAAAAAACAAATTGAAGCAATTTTTTAAAGACAATGATCCAAAACAAATAAAAATAAAACCTGTGGCCTTGATTGCCTAAATTTATCATTCCATCCTAAGATGGCAAGATCTTTTATAATCCCAAATACAGGTTGCTCGCAAACTGATTGCACAATTCCATCTTCATCAACTATCACCATCTCCAATGATGTTTCCTAAAAAGAATAATATAATAACATTAGATATTGTAGAAAAATGTATAAAAATACTTCGCATAACAAATGAAATTATACAATGCATAATGCATCAGATATATAATACTTTACAGCAAAAAACTGCAAAAAAGAACAATTAATTCTTCCTTTAAGGATTTGGTAAGGAAACATATTAAAAATACACACCATTTTATGGGAAAAATGTGATGCCTCGTTTCATCTTCTTGAGGGGATTGAAGAGGGGGAGTAAGCAAGTAGTCGGGAACACGAAAGGGTACTTTTGTTCAATAAAATGACGCAAAGGTGAGATCTACTTACCTGGAGAATCGAATGGCACGTAAGAAGGCAAGAGATTGACAAGCGCAAGCTAGGGCTTCCCCATGTATCGATCTAAGCTTAAGGCGGTGACGGTAAATGACAACGGTGCCATTGAGCAGAGGAGACGAGGCACTCGACCAGGGTGGCAAAGCTTGCGGAAGTTTTGGCAATGAGCAAACAACGGCGCCGGTTTCCCTGTGCGAGAGGTCAAACCGAGTAGGCCGAACTCAATAGCGTGAGAAAAAAATTTGGATGTAAGCCCCGTTCTGTTAGCTTTAGCCAAGTGAATGACTATCATAGATATGGCCATAATAATCTTGAAAATCAATTATCATAGGTTCCGCACATGTCTTAGCCTCTAATAAATCCATAAAATATATGGTTATATTCACATTCCTATGAAAAGGCCCAGAGACTTTCCGCAGTTCACTAAGCTAATTCACTTTATTATGACCCATGCGGACACTTTGAGGTTGTTGGGAGAATTGATTTATGTGAGCTCTTATAAATTCAAGAGAAGCCTAACACTTAATACAAGGGTTTAGCAAAAACGCAGAAAACTTTGTTAGTTTATTCTGCCTTTAGTAGAGTTGTATATCATAATTTTTTTTTTATGTTATTGTGATATATTATGAAACCGAGTAATTGATGATTTTAAGTAGCCATCTAAATAAATTTAAAAATATGTAGATTAAAGTATTGTTAATTAATGAAGGTAGTAAATTGATAAATTGATTAAATCAACTAAAATAGCAATAATTTTAATATATAATTATTAGTGGAATAAAGTTAATTAAAATTAAAATAATAATAATAATTTTTAAGATACATTTTAATTAAAATTGAAAATTTTATAGTTTAATCATAACAAAATAATTAAAATTAAAGATGAATGATTATAATCTAAATTAAAATAAGGAAATAAGAAAAAAATAACTAATAATAGTTAATTAGCACAATTAGTAACGTGATAAAACTTTTATTAATATGTATGTTTTTATATAATAGGTGTTCATTACATGAGTTGCGGTATAAGAAATAAGTTGTTGAGAACATCGATGCGAGTACTCATATTCTTATGCTATAGTAATATTCTGTTTCATCTCAACCAAATGCACTTATCGTTATTGATATATTTATAGCACCACATACCCATGATTAATGGTTCTATTAAAATTTGTTCATATTGTTGGAATTACATGTATATTCAATTTTATTTAAATTATCATAGATATTGATTCATGTATAAGTATATTAAATATTATACAAATGACAATAAAAGAATCAATGCCAGATATTATTTGTTATAGTATGCTTACATATGCATCTTTGGTTATGATGGAGTTCATCAATTTATGGTACTAGCCAGGAAACGCTAAGGTATTTGTGCATGCAAATGAAAAATGATATTGATATTAAGGTACCTTAACAGATACATTTTTTAGATGATGCTCCTATGATGGTTGTACGGATATAGAATGATACGAGCATGGCATTGATATAGTCAATATCATGAAATGTCATAAGTAATCATATTCATAAACTATCAAATATTTTATATTGTAGTTTTGGAGTGAGAGTATCCACTGTTTAAAATTAGCTCACTATTGTTAAGCTAATATTTCAGGTTTAATTAAGTGATTTGGAAAATGAGCGATAGATGTGAAAGTATTTATAGTTTAAGCATAACAAAATAATTAAAACTAGAGATGAATTATTATAATTTAAATTAAAATAATGAAATAAGAAAAAATAACTAATAATAGTTAATTAACATAATTAGTAATGTAATAAAAAAGTTATTAATATGTATATTTTTATATAATAGGCGTTCATTGCATGAGTTGCGACATAAGAAATAAGTTGTGGTGAACATCGATGTGATTACTCATATTCTTATACTATAGTAATATTTTGTTTCATCTCAATCAAATGCACTTATCGTTATTGTTATATTTATAGCACTGCATACCCATGATTAGTGGTTCTATTGAATTTTTTTCATATTGTTGGAATTACATGTATATTCAATTTTGTTTAAATTATCATAGATATTGATTCATGTATAAGTATATTGACTGTTATATAAATGAGAATAAAAGAATAAATGCTAGATATTATTTGTTAGAGTATGTCTACATATGCATCTTTTGCTATAATGAAGTTCATCCATTTATGATACTAGCTAGGAAACGTTAATGTATTTGTGCATGTAAATGAAAAATGATATTGATATTAAAATATCTATACTTACACAATTTTTAGACGATGCATATATGATGGTTGTACGAATATAGAATGATATAGGAATGGTATTAAAATAGTAAATATCATGAAATATCGTAAGTGATCATATTCATAAACTATCAAATATTTTATATTGATTTATTAAAAACTTAACTGACATACAAATTATTTTCCTTTTTCTTGTGTAACTGTAGTTTAGGAGTGTGAGTATTCACCGTCTAAAATTAGCTCACTATTGTTAAACTAAAATTTCAGGTTTAATTAAGTGATTTAGAAAATGAGCGATAGAAGGGGAAGTATTTATAAAAGATGTGGACAACCAGTAATAAAATAAATTTATTTGTGTTGCTTTAACTTAATTTTGTAATGACTTTTCATTAATTAAATGTTAGTTATAGAAAATAAATATATAGATTTTTATTTCACATCGTTGCCCGCCTTAGTTATTTTCAAGTCTCAGGCCGGGTCATGACAAAAAAAATAACTTCGATTGTTGATTATTCTAACATTACATAATACTAACCTAGAAAGCGGCTTTTGGAATACCAAAGAAAACTCAATAATTGGGTTATATCAATAAGGACCACAATCTCCAATTTCATCTTCAATATAAAGGAAGCAGTTGGTGTAGGGTTTTAACAAAGTCCAACTCATCTCCTACTGATGCGGGGCTCAAAGGTTCGGGACGGCACAAGCATGGTCGGTCCTGCCTTCCTGTCGGACCGAACACGCCATAACCAATTTGGGCGGCCCTCTCCATATCCTCTGCCCCTCTCCATCTCCTGCTCTAATTTCTCCCCTTCTTAATCCTTCCCTTGCTACTAAGGTTGCATTTCAAATTTCTATCTATTCTTGTCCACTCTTCTTTAATCCTTACATACTTTCCCTACCTAATCTAGCCTCTACTCCCATCTTATTTATCCATCTCTAATTTTAGGTGAGTCGCCAAGACATTTTCACTTTGAGAGTTGTATCTAACGGTGAGCGGTGCTTCAGTTATACCTCGCACAAGGTAGTGTTTATCTCCGATCAGTTTCATCCCTCTTTTTAGTTGTCGTTTCAGCTTACTATGTGGCCCCAGGTGAACCTCAACTGCTCTTCTTTGAAGGTTGCAGGTCCCACCGACGCCCCACTCCTACACATATAAGTCGCTGGCCCCCGTCCCTGCTCTCCCTATCACTCACAAAACTCATTGGAGCCCCATTCCTGCACCGACAAACTGCTTACCTTCTTCCCTACTCGCCACAGTCGACAGTATCTCCCACCACCGCTCAATCCTGCACAGACAAGCCGCTGGCCTCCTTTACCGCAAGCCCCAGTCATTCGTAGCTCCGGTCAGCGCCCTCCTCCTGCATAGATCGGCCACCAGTCACCTCCCCTGCTCGTTCCAGCCACCTGCAGATCCTTTCAGCAACTTTCGTCGACACAGACCATCCACTCGACTCATCGATTGTTCGCCCCCGTTACCGTCGACTCTTCCTACCGCCACCAATTGGTCATCGACTTCTCCTCGGACTCCTACAACAAGCCTCAGACCCTTCTCCCCAATGTCTCCCACCGCCCCCCCCCCCCGCCACTCTTGGAGACTCCTCTTCCCCTCCTGTCAGATCTATCTCCTTGATAGAAAGGGGCATCTTTGTCTTTTGTTATTTATCTTATATATATATATATA
>NW_018164666.1:1100155-1125975 GCF_001263595.1 Phalaenopsis equestris
ATATATATATATATATTATTATTATTATTTTGGCATTCGCCTTGTTATCTGTTGTTAAATGTGCTACGTCGTTGTTGTTGTTGAGTCATGCTTGTATCAACAATAAAATATGTGTCATTTGAGTCGTGGTTTGAGTTAACTCCAGTATCATTTGGTAACAGTGCTAACCCAACCCTAGTCCTAGCCTAGGGTTCCCCAGTATCCGCCCCCACCAAAGCCACCCTAAAATTTTTTCCCTCTTCCTTTCTCTCATTTTCTTGTCTTCTTCTCCTTTCTCTTGTCTCTTTCATTCCATTGCCCCTTTCGAAGCAAACCCAACCATTCCATCACGTCGATACGTGTCAAACCCAACCCAAGAAGAAATACAATGAGAGATCCGTCGAATGCAACGACGACAAGATGACATTACCTTGAGTATGACCTCAAGAGTCGAAGAGGAGGCCACGATAATGATTTGAATCTGTTTCACTGTGAAGACGTCCGCAAAAAAGAATATCGACCGCGACGCTTAGGCATTCACTATCAAAGGGGAGCTTATATACATACCACATAATTCTTATGTATTTACATCACCAACACCTAAACTTTAACATTTACTTATAAAACACTTAAATGTCACAATCACTTCAAAAATTATACATAAAAATTGTACTTCACTTTAAAAAAGGCTTGATATCAGCGGCATTTGCCATGTGGAATAAATATTTAGACGCTATATAAGTATATATTATAGGGCTAGAAATATAGAAGGATTGCATGGTATGAATGTCACTCCCCAATTAATAAATTATCTTAAGAGAATAAACTAAATACATGTATGTTTAAATGTATCCTTGAATAAGATTTTGACTTGCAATCAATCAAGCTATAGCTTGATGGCTCGAGACAATTCTCAGTGGATTAGAACTCAACAAATGAAAGTGGATCATTGCCAAGAAATAATGCACCTTGAAGATGGCCGCACCCATTAAGGCACAAATGTATATTTCCTGTTTGGGAGTGTTCTCTTAACAGTTGGTGAGAAAATTATCTTAAATTTGCAAATTTTATGGGCTTGATAAGCCTAATACTTATGACTACCATCATGAAAATGATTTACAAACTTCATTGAGTTATTATATTCATCATTTAGTATAAAACCACCATACGAGACCAATAAAATAAGATATTATGGTCATATCAATGTAATGGATATTCCATGATATTGATTTGCATATATAATTATAGCATAGATGTTCATTATTACTTTGAGTTTTAAATAATATAATTGTCAACATATTGCTTAGGAATTCATTTGGAATTTTCTATTGTTGGTTTATTAAATATTTTACTACAAAAAATTTATTGGGTATGAAAAATTTAGCTAAGGCGATAATTAAAACAATAGTTTGAGCCACCTTAATTAAGCAATTTGTATGCCTAAATTCTTGTTTTTCATGAATTGGTAGATAAGAAATCCTTACAAATGTTGAAAATCCAGCCCAGCTAATAGGTAGATCTAATCAACTGCGAAGAATGATGGGCTAGGTCTTCTTAATTGCATTATCTTTACTTTTAGTTTTTAATTGCATTATCATTATTTATAGTTTTTTCTTTAATCATACATTTTGTGTTCGATCTTGTTTTATTCAACTCTTAGCATCCATATCTTATTGATTAATCCACATTTAAGTCCTATTAACAATTATATCATTATATATTTCGAATTCACTTGCTTTAGAGCAAGGGCTACCTCTAGTTAGCTTTTGGCATTATAATTATACCATAAATTTAAGGTTCTAACTCTTCATCATATCTTAAGTCATTTGGATGTGCAGTATTTAGGACCTAAAATGTGATATATTGCTAAAGTTCGAATTCACTAAATGATTACTCTCAATTATGTCCTTGGAATTTCAAACAATACCTTCAACTTGAGTAAAAGGATGAGAAAGTGAAGACATTATCACAAATTCACCATATGTCCAAAACCTCATTAATAGCTCATTTCATTGCCAATTTAGCTTATTTGAAAAATTAGTTTGCCAATTTGCTATTTCTTGATTAAATTAATAGCCCCACTTCAAGTTTTTTGAATGAGAGAAATTTTTCTCTTTCCATTTCCAATTCCCCTTTAATCTCTCTTTGCTTGCCTTATTTTACCCCTTAGAATGGTCTTCCAAGTTGTTTTTCAGGTAGACCAATTTTCCATTGTATTCGTATAACCTATAATTCTGCATTTTCGCTATGAAAGGAGGATGAAAATACATATAAGGAAGGGAATCATAAGTAATGCAAATGACTCTGATCAAAGTTAAAAAAAAAAGAAATTGAAAGAATTATCCTTCTTCTGTAAGCCTTGATCATATAAGCTCTAGGGCATTAACAATATATTGGTCTTCCACTCAAGAATGAGTATAGGAACATTCAAATATGAGCAGATAGAAGTCATAAATCTCCACGCTAAGCAATGTCTCCTAAAACATTATACAGCAACAGCAGCACATAAAACTTACAATAATTCTTCCTTTGCATACAATGTTATTCCATGAACAAAAACTATTTGATTCCACGTCCAAACTACAAGGTGATTTCTAGTAATTTTGACAGCAAATTAAAAGCATCAATCATGACATCAGACTTGCACCAGTGCGGTGTTTAGACAAAATCACGTAACCACTGCCTTGTAAAGACCATTTTTTGAACCGCGTACTTGTCGACATCAATGAATTGGTATGGTTTTACCAATGGAACAACTTATTAACTCCATCATATGTGGTCAAAAAACTACATTGATTTTAAAGGAAGTAAAAGAAATGGCATAGAAAATTTGTCAGAGCCACTGAAAAAGACAATTCGAGCAGGTATCCAGACAACACTCATCCCACTTCGCCGTTTCGCGCATGAGCTCGAACTTGAAGTAAATAATGCATTCTTTGCTAAAGATATATGATCCCCATAAAAAACCTATAGCATCTAAAACCCGGCCCTCGTGTTTATCTTCTTTTAAAAATCTTTTAACAATTGCAACCACCCACTGACATAAATGCTTTCAAAAATCCAAAACACGGAATCAAAATGAAGCTAGCGAACGACAGAAACGCAAATCGATACGTGTTGTGGTACCTTCCCGAATACGATGTCATCGGAGGTGGGAGAGCGGAGATGGCCTTGAACAGCGTGGATGACCGCACCACCACGAAATACATACTTTGCCAGGTACTGCGCGCCGCGCTTCTGCGTCGAAAGGTGATGGCTACCGCCGCCGGAATCCTTTTCTCCGGCGGCCATAATTCCCTGTGGCACAGTCTCCGGCTCCTGCGATGAAACTCGAGCCCAGATGATGCGATTTGGTCGAGGAGGGGTGAGATGGGCGTGGACGGAAAGGGGGATCGATTTATTATTTTTTTATGAAGAGTAGGTTATCGATTTATTATGATAATAATTATAATAGAGATATTTGATTTTATAAGTAAAAAATTAATAAAAATACTCCTTATTTTTAGATAAAATTATTATAATAATTTGAAAACAATTATAATTATGAAGTTTTCAAAAAATATTATTTTATTTTGTGTACTAGAGCATATGTCCGAAACAGAAGCACATCTCATGCTATGCATTTTTCTTTATTAGAGAGCACTTTTTTTCATAAGAATTTTATCAACAAAAGCTTGAATCAAGCTTTTTATAGCTAATTATTTATCAACTGCCCCAAAAGCTATTGCATAATTATAATAGATGGATATGTTAACTTTATCCATCTGAAATAATACTCATATGGGGCAGTTACAGACACCCGAGACTTTGCTATTTACAAAACAACCCTTTTCATCAATTTTTCAAATTCACTTAAATATGGTAAAACCAAAAACCATAATTTTCATTTTTCTCAATAGTTAGAATACGGCATGCAAAAACATCGGTTCTGTAGTTCAAAAAATTATCTGGGTGCGGGTGCTTAATTAGTAATTATCAATGTTCCAGGTGTTCTGTATGTAATCATCCCTACCAAAATTGTCCCAATAAATGCATCAGAAAGTAAATACATAAACTCTTCAAATCTTGCATCAACAAGGTATTCATGTATCAAGTACAAAGTTACAATCATGATCATATTGGTGAGCCCTTTGATTAAAGAAAAATTATTCCGGCTTACAACAAATTGTAGAAGAGCCAACATAAAGACAAACAGTTAGAAGACATGAAATATCATATTAGCTTTGGCTATATTAAAGGAAAAATGAGATATTCTGCATAGAAGAGGTTCCAAATAAATCGATAGAATTGCAGTATGGCTTCCTGCAAAATTTTGAAAAGAATGTTACAGTTACAGAAATTATCTGAAAATTTTGTTGCTTACAAGAGATCCCAATTATTAAACAGTGAAAAGTTACAACAAGAGAATGTAAAACTTAAGCCAAAAGTCCTAGATAACGAATTTGATGTTTATGTTCAAAGGATAAATACCATGCTGACTTTTAGTTGCATGTTATTCTAGCTTCATGTTTCTGTCATAAACATATTAATTCCCCAATTTAATCAATATGTGCCAATTTTATGCTGCACTAAAAGTATTTAGATGGAATGGGTACAAAAAAGAAATTTTCTAAATCTGGGATGTCAAGCAAAAAAGATGCTAGAAATCACTATATACAACAAGCTTGCGAATATTGGAACGGATGCTGAGCCAATAGGGGTTTAAATAAGACGACTTAATGAATTTCTAAATGTTTGTCAAAATACAAGCTCGAGCGCAAGTAGAGCTCAAGCTTGGCTCATGGCAGTAGTAGGCTCGCAAGCTGGAATGAAATCGCCATAGAAGCTCACCGGATAAAACATATAAGTGATCGATGGCGGGAGAGAAGAAATGCTGCAGCAGCTCACCGGAGAAGGCAATTACATGACAAGAATCCGGCTGGTCAAACCGACTTGCGAGCCAACAAGTCGAGCCTCGATGAGCAAGTTTAAGTTTGAGCTCTAGCTCAAGCTCGTGGGTCAATAACCTCGACTCAAGAGCTCTTTAACGAGCCGAGCTCAAGCTGACTCAAGAGTTGGCTCATCCCACTTACGCCCCTACTCTAGCACGATAGATTGATCATTCTCAGTTACATGTCAAATAAAAATGCATTTCATGTACTCCAACATTTTTAGTTTCCATAAATGTCACCTATTGTACAAATATAGAGCAATAATGATATTCTGGAAATAGTGGAGCTCAAGGACTTCAGTTATAGTCACAGCATGGCACTGATTCAAAAATAATTACGATAAATAAGAATACCATACTGCTGCCATTTTATAGTGTAGATCCTGCAGATTTAGGACCCCGTTGGGGATAATTTTGGTTTTTTTTTATTTATTTAGTTTGTTGATATTTTGATTTGAAATAAAATATGTTTGATTATTTAATTAAAGTATGATAATTCATAAAACTACTTGAAATATTTAAGAAGTTATTTTGAGTGTTTTCAAAAGCATGTTAATTGTTATTAGAATAAATAAATAAAAACAAGTAAAAAATACACTACTTAAATTCAGCTGCTTTTAGGTACTCCGGTGCATCATGCAGTTCCTAAGCACTTGAAATCAGATCTAATAAACATCTTGGAATTGTATCCTATGAGGATTAAATGTTTACCTTGGTATACTTTGCTTGTTCCAGAACACATGCCTGAACCAAAATCAATAGATTAGAAATATGATATATATACATAATATAAGAGAAATTTACAGACATAGTACATGATTTTTATCTATTTACATATTTAACACCAAAAGTTTAATATTTACGTTTATAATGCTCTGGTGCCATTAAAGTTGTATTAAACTTTTAAAAACTTAGTAAAAATGGTATTTTTAGCATTGTTATAGATTTGAGTGCTATGCATGTAACTTTGAAAGTTTGGGTGTTAAGACATGTATATCTCTAAGAATTGTGTGATATGTAAAATTCCCACAGCTCTCTTAGAGATTGAAAAGTTGATTTGCATGTTTCTCGTTAAAATGAAAATTGTAATTTCAGTGTTTTTATAAAAGCACTGTTTAAAAGTATTCTCAAACAAGCAATCACTCTATATGCGCGAGAAATAATAAAAACGGCAGCTAAGTAAATTCTTCACAAATTTCACCAAGTAATTACAAGTGAAAAAGCCATAAAATGTTAGAGAAAAAATAACCTGGAAAATCAAGCCTAATGCGAACATGCCATGCGCAGATATCATTATACTGCATCTAAAAGCCTGCGGAAAAAAGAAAAAAATATCAAACATACCAAGAATAGTATCCAAAATACAAGCAATAAATAAACTCTTAACAATATTCTTTGACAGAAGCATATTTCAATAATTGATTGGGCCTTCCCTAAGAAGAAAGGGGAAAAAAACTTGCGAAAGAAATGAGGCACAATTAAAGATTCTTGAAAGGGGGCAATACACACATATCACCCAAATCCTACGTATTTACATATCTAACACCTAAACTTTAATTTTTGCTTTTATATCACCCAAATCTTTTCATATCACGTTGAAAGCACCACCATTTTTAATTTTAAAAAGTGAAATGCAAAGGTAAGGTGGCATATATGTAAATTTTTCTTGTTGAAATTAATCCCTTGAATTTAACGAGTAGGGAGAGAACGAGAAATCAGAACACCAAACTAATCAGCAAAAATTGTTTGAATCACCTCAGGTATATAAAGTGCTACGAAAATAGCAGTTACATAGTTCACTAGCAATAGCCCGACACCAATCAGCGCTATATTCCTGACGCCAAGCTTAGTCGCGAAAGTTGATATCTGAAACCTGCACTTACAAAATTAGAATTCTTATATTTTATTATTTTGCAGCATTTAGGGGCTGTCTGATAACAAATGTGATTTAAGTTTTTAGGATTTAGTAAATTCTGTAAAATTGGATTTATTAAATCCTGTATGTAAAACCGTATGACAACAAAATTTCCTAAATCCCGCTATCCATCAAACTATTTGGAAACTTCAGCGTAAATCCACCTCGATCCCTTTCGGGAATTAGGGGCATTTAAGGTTTGTTTGGCAACAGATGCGATTTAAGTTATTAGGATTTAGTAAATCCTGAAAATTCGGATTTACTAAACCCTGGATGGAAAATCGTATGGCAACAAAATTTCCTAAATCCCACGAATCAATCAAACTATTTGGAAACTCAGCGTAAATCCACTCAATCCCCTGTAAAATTTAGGATTTACAGGATTTACGGTCAAAATCTATGAAATCGGGATTTATCAAATCCGTGCTTTCATTCCGTCAAAAATGACCGTCTGGCAAGATTTAGCTTAAATCCCGCTCTAAATCCGTAGCCAATCAGCCCCTTACATACATACCAACCAATTCTTATGTATTTACATATCTAACAACAAAATTTTACTTTTTACATTTATACCACCCAAATTTTTCATAATACATAAAAAATACCTCCATTTTAACTATCAAACCACATTTGCGCAACTGATTTTGTTGTCAGCCAATTTCTTTGCTTTGATTAAATGAGCAACATTTTGTTGTTGGGGGAAGGGGTCGGTTTGTTCTAGGTGGTTCTGATAACTATCAAAACATCTCAAATTCATCTTGTTCAATCCTACATCCATATGCGCCTCTGACTTCTCATTCAACTGTTTTGTTTTGCAGCTTGTATCGAGGTCCACAGGTTTTAATAAGCTTTAACACAGGTTTTAATAAGCAGGCCCGAAACAGATGGAATAATGCCACAGATGATGAAAATATAGCTTGAAATTCAGAATTTAGTACATAGATTTGAAGGGATTCGTTCATCACATTTCTGGAGGATTGAAAGACTTAAAAATCCATCCAGATAACAAGTCAGCAAAAAAAAAACTTACTTACGGTCTCCTTCGACATCAGGGAGATCTTTGGTTATGGCAATGACCAATGCAAATAATGTCACAAATGCTGTGATGAACGCAACAGGAGAGCTGCAGTAAAAAAACGTTACAGAGCATTAGCAATTGTCTCTCCATGAATCTGCAAAAGACATGTATAAAAAATTTTAGGGGCATTTACATGCATAGCACACAATTCTTTTGTATTTACATTTCTCACACCTAAACTTTCATATTTGCACATTAACACTCAATCTTGAATATCACATCAAAATAGCACTATTATTACATTTTAAAAGTGATAATACATATTTTAATGCATAGGTTTAAGGCACCAACGAATGTAAATATCCCAAAATTTTACTCCAACATCTCTATTTTATCTTGCGGAAGTAAGAAAAGTAATTCTTACCTCCAATTAAAGGAAAGGCCCAACGCTGCTCTAGTAGCATAGTAAACACCAAAATTGAGAAGAAAACCACGTACCTAATTTAACAAGATTTGCAAAGCAACAATGATTTCTTTTGTCACCTCAAGAAAACAGAATATAATAAGTAAAAGAACTAATGTTGATACAAGAGTGAACCTAAATCACAATATGAAAACAAATACTATTACTGAAAAATTAACAGGCGATTACAACCAATGCTCTGAAAGAAAAAATAGCAACAAACATGGCACACACTAGGGTTTGATCCAAGGTAATTGTGGCGAGCTAGTTTGGAAGGGGCAGTGGCGGGAATAATGGTATGGATAGGAGTGTCAAAACCTGACCCGACACAGCAACACAACTCAAACTCGACAAGAAAAATTTGGGTTAGAGTTGACCCGAATACTTTTCGAGTCGGGTTCGGGCCTGAGAATTTGACAAACAAAAATTTTGGGTCAGGTTTTGATGGAACCCGAAAACCCAAATATGACCAGAATAAATATGAAAAAATTGGTTGTATTCTTAACCCTTATACTATTGATTGTCATATAAATAAAGAATTTTTTAATTTGCCTATTGTTACTTGGTAATTAGAAGTATAATGTTTTAATTAAAAATTGAGCAGACATGTTAAATGGGTCGGGTTCGATTTAATCATGTCTGGGTCAAGTCGGTATCGGGTTGAGTTTTTTGACCCGTGTATTATTCGAGCCAGGTTCGAATTGATCTGATTCGGGTCAGGTCACTTTTGGGTCGGGCCCGAATCCGACCAAATGACTCGAATTGGCATCCCTAGGTATTGGTGTTGGGATGAAGTATAATAGCAGTTGGAGCGATTTTCTGGAAGTGGCAACGAGTAGGGAGCAATTGGACAGCAGGAAAGTAATAGGATTGTTGTTTTAAGATGGCAGTGATTAGGAGTGGGAATTGAGAGATATGAGGAAGGTTGGGGATGGGTGGAGGTTGAAAGAAACAACACAAGTGGTGTTTGCCGGCTGATTTTGTAGGAGAACAACATCGAGACACTGTTGTACATGGCTATAGCTTAGGGTATCAAAAATTGATTTGAAACGCCAACACGACTCGAACTTGATTCGAAAAATACGGGTTAGGGTTGAGCTGAATATTATTCGAGTCGAGTTCAAGTTAGAAAATTAGACCTGTTTATTATTTGGGTCGAGTTCGGGTTGAACTCGAAAGCCAAATATTACCCAAATAAGCACGAAAGTGCGAGTAAAGCTCGAGTTCGGGTCTTATTTCAAAAAATTTTTAAGCCGGGCCCGAATCCGAGGTCCGACCCTACCCACTAACCCAAATTGACACCCGTAGCTGCAACAATGAGGGAAAATGGGGGAAGCGGTTGGGCAGTAGAAACTTTAGAAAACAGCAAAAGGAACCTGTTCCAGGCGGCTGCAACAAGAAAGGGGTGGCCAAGGGTGATGGGCGAATGTAGAGCAAGAAAAGTCGGAGATAAATACCACCTCGGGAGCGAGATACAACCAAACACCACTCGACCCATGGAAGTTAATCACCGCCTTGGAACGAAATACAATCGGAGCACCATCTGCCCTTTGATAGAAGCCTAGAAAAGAAAAACAGGGGACACCAACGACTATCCTAAAAAAACAAAATAAAAAATTGCAACCTAAACACAACAAAAGTACATAAATAGTACTAGGGTAAATAGGAGTGGGTCCCCTCTCACAAGAATGCAATAAACCCACTTAAGAAAGGTTGGATGACCCTCAATTCATTGTTTCGAACAGGCCCCCAGGTCGCTAGGTTTCCCCGTCCAGTCCAGCTCGTGGGATCATGGGAAGGCGTCCTTGTAAGCGATAGTATTTTTAGAAAAATTGTGACAAGTCAAAAATCATATGAAAGCCGAGTTAATTACTAAAAGCTTCAAGGCATTTATGCAATAAATTACTCTGCAAGGTAGAACGTTGCTGTCAGTTTTAATAAGAGATTACTTTGCACTTGTACTTCGTGATTAATAAAAAAGGTGTGGATTGTTGGTAATTTGAAATATATATCGCCATGACATAAATGAAAATATGATTGAACAAACTTGAGCCTTATTTGTAGAGTTCATAAAAAATGGATATTGGACTGACACAGCAAGGAAAATTACTTTTCTCCCATATCTTATTCACATTATTAATTTGTTCTCTTCTCTTCAACCATTAAGCTTAATAAACCAAAAAATGTGCAATAGAAAAAATGTTAAAAACGGACATTGTAAATAGTATATGTTTATTTTGTGCTATTACAAACATAATTTTTCATGTTCATTGAATTTGTACAATTGTCAAAATATTGTTGCTGTCACGAAGCTTGTCAACTGAAAATAGGAATAAATAAGCAAATATCTCACACTGAAACACATAATCCAAGGCAAAGTTTATGTGATGTTATATACAATGAATTTAAGCATTATCATTTATGAATTATGGACTGAATATAATGACATGGACTTCTGCTTATTTCTAACCTTTCCAACTTATATTGCTTTAATTTAGAAACAGATATATAGTAGTTATACATTAACAAGAATACCATAATTACATAAAAAAAACGTTCTATACAAGATGTTTGTGTTTTTAAAATTATTGAATGACACGCTAAATTGCTCCTTATTTAGCATTCCTTGTTTTTTTCATCTTTTGATACTTTTCTTTTTGCCTATGAGGATGCAAAATGGCATAGAAACTAAACTTTTAAAAAGTCAATATCAAAAGTGGAATTGTTGTGTTTAGCTGTCCAGTGGACGTTACAATGGCATATAATAGAATTTATTTCTAAGTTCCAAATAATTAGTAGGGAAAAACATGCACTCCTTGAAGTAGAGTTCAAATCTGAAATAATTAGCTAGTGTTAAAAATTAAAATATTCTTCTTCTAATCATACCGGTAAGCATTAATCATAACAAATATTACAATAATTCATGTTCATTCACGCACGAGCCTTAGAAAATCATTAGCTTGCTCATGGATACAGAATAAAGTAAGACTTTATAGCATGACATTACAAAAGAGCCTTATTACTTCAAAATTTCAAATTGTCATGGTGTTTATCGTACTTCAAGCAGAATGTCATAATGTTATCCCAGGCCGAATGTCTAAATGTTGCAAACCATCCACATTATTTTTCTCAAAAACATTATTACAACTTCATTTAAAACATCTAACATTCATAAAACCAACATAGTTGGTCAAAGGAGAAAGAATAAGAATGCATTGATGAAGACTGTGAATGCTCTCATGATAACTTCATATTTTATTTTCTTATGGGTTGTTTGAGATAACTTTTTTCTTATTTTTTGTTTTCCATTTTTATTTTGTTTTTTTTTTATGTGATGATTTTAAATAAAATATGTTTGGTTACAACGGGTGTTTTTAAAAATACATTTTTTTAGTGTTTTTAAAACAACGTTGATTTATTTTTAAAAGCAGAAAACAAATTATGTCAAAAAATATACTAAAACATGGTTTTTTTTTAAAAAAAGAAGTCAACTATTTTTAATTTTCTCGATCAAGTTAGTTTGGAATACTAAGCTCGTTATACAATATCTCCCCCAGATTCTTAGTATGAGTTGTTTTAACAAAAAAAATTGGACAATATGTAATCTCAAAACATACCGTGGCTATGATGAGAAATGCTGCAACAGGATACCGCTTCAGTCTAAAAGGAGGAACAGAATAGATAGTGCCAAGGAAAAGACCTAGAAGATATAGAGAAGAAATGAACGAACCAAAGTTGAATACAACAATAAGTATGCCGGCCGAAGCAAAAAACAAGACCAAAAGCCAAGCAGACTGCACTGAAAGATCTCCGGCAGCTATCGGCAAATATGGCTTGTTAACCCTGCAAAACTTGAAGAATCGGGTTAAATGTTTTCACCAAACTGCCGAAAATGTGAAAAAAGATTTTGCAAAAGGAGATAAGAGCTACGATAAAGTATTCATAGAAATTATAAAGGTAAAGATAATACTGTATAATGCATCATGGCAAGCATACTTGTCGATTCCAATGTCATAAATCTGATTAATCCCCACAATGTAAGCATTGCCACAAATAAGAGCTATAAGCCCATATAATGCCTTGAATATCAACCACCAATCTATTAGAGCAGGGTTCTCTATTAAAGCTCTTACAACCAAAGCTCTGCCAAAGAAAAAAAAATGTTAGGAGATAATATGAATGATTCTATGAAAGATTATCTTTCAAAAAGTGTGCATGGGGTACGAGGTTCAAAGCAAAGCGGAAGCTTGATTTATGTAGTTGTCCAGCATTGCAAGGAGGCTATTTTAAAGGAGGAAGATTTGTATACATACCACTCCATTCCTATGTATTTACATATCCAACACCTAAAATTCAGTTTTTACTTATATGGCATCATAGCTATGCATGAAAAGGCGTGTTCCACTATTTAAAAGTTAAAATAGTGATATTTTTTATGTGATATGAAAGATTTGGGTGGTAGAAATGTAAAAAAGCAAACTTTAGGTGTTAGATATGATATGAAATGGATAGAAAATGTGTGGTATCTATGTAAATGAGCCTGGAAAGGATTAAAACTCAGAATCTTAAAAAAAACAATATAGAGTGGCCATTGCTTTCATGCCACCCTCATAAAATATTATTGAAAAATGAATATGGAATACATTTCATCAAGGATTTGAATCACTAACACGGATCCCAAAGCTGTCCCGCGAATAGTGTGTGGCCTTAAAAATCTCCAACATGAATCTTGGAAATCAGATAAATTCTTTAACAAAGGATTGGATCCAGCAGCACCAACTTGGGAACAAGCCTGCATACATCTAAGGCTAATAAACTTCTTTCTAGATTTCAATTTTAATGAAGAGGCATAAATTACAATTTAAAGCATGAATGCAAACATCCGAACTTCCAATTTAATAATGGTCATAAAAAGCTTCCATAAGCCACGATTCAAAGAACACTTTGCCTGTTTTTTAATAACTTGGGCAATTAATAAGTAACAAATCCAGTAAAGCTAATAAAAAGATATATATCTCATCTGTATATTTGGATTTTTACATCTTAAATACAACAACAAAGCCCTAATCCCACTATCTGGGGTCGGCTACATGAATCCTTTTTCTCCATTGTGTCATATTTAATGTCATATTTTCATTTAGGTCTAATAAAAAGATATATATCTCATATGTATATTTGGATTTTTACATCTTAAATACAGCAACAACAACAACAACAAAGCCCTAATCCCACTATGTGGGGTCGGCTACATGAATCCTTTTTCTCCTTTGGGTTCTATTTAATGTCATATTTTCATTTAGTTCTAATAAATTAAGATCATTTTTTATACAATAAGCCCAAGTCTTCCTAGGCCTACCTCTGTCTTTCATAACATAAGTCGATTCTAAAACATCTACTCTCCTAATTGGATCATCAGATGGTCGACGCTTAATGTGACCAAACCATCTAAGATGACTTTCTCTAATTTTACATCTTAAATGAGAGATAAAAATAGCAAAAGCTTTTTTTCATATACTTCTACCTTAAAAAGTAATTTTTGCATTAGCTATCAATGTTTGTAAACAATGTCGAAGAGTGGGAGCTGGAAAGCACAACAATCAACATGCCATTAATAAAATGGGATATCCGCATGCAAAAAAAAAAAAAGGAAGATTTACGCACATACCACTCAATTCCTGTGTATTTACATATCTATGACCCAAAGTTCAATTTTTTACATATATGCCACCTTACCTGTGCATGAAAAGTTGTGTTTAGCTATTTAAAAGTTAAAATGGTGGTATTTTTTAAGTGATAATATTTGGGTGGTATAAATGTAAAAAAGTTAAGTTTAGATGTTAGATATGTCCCTAAAAAAAATTGCACTTCGCAGAATCAAGTAGGTAGAAGAGACAAAGCAAGGCAATAGAGGGAATGCAGCATGTGCTTCATAAAGCAGAAGGTGCATGCCTCAAAAATCAAGCATTCCAAATTAGCATGACAAAATGACATTGTGCGCAATATTAGTGCCTTAATGAGCAAATGTGACAATAAGTGTACTTCCTACAAAAAATATAATATAAAATATTCATTATAATATCCATCACAAAACAGTTTAAAAATATTTAATCAAGGAAAAGACCCGAGAGAGAATGGTTTCCAGGTTCATGTCATGACAACAAGCAAAAAAATATGCGACAATATGAGTAAGAGCCACATGTATCTCTTGGGCAATTAGTTTTTAACAGAAAGGCCTCAAAAGTAGATACTCGTTATCCCATATGGTCCTAACACCATCTAACAAAGCTCCCATCTTCATTTATTCCAGGTTGCAGGCATGGCCACTCCACGCTAACAAGTAGTCAAGCTTGTTAATCTCCTTCAAATAGCTTCTTAGCGCACCAACATCTCTTTTGAGGCTCTCATCAAGTGACATAATGATTACAAATATTATGTGATCAAGGGAGATTGTTCCAAGCCATCTGATGAGTGTTCTGAGCTTTTTGATAGAAATAGCCAAAATGTATCTCTACAGATGTATAATAGACCCTATTTCTTCCAGTTTGCAGGCATGGCCACTCCAATTGCCTGTTTTTGGCTCATTTGAAATTGGATTTGTTCACTTTTAATGTCTTTGAGTTTGTCTGGTTGAGAAATTAAGTTTGTGTGGGCTTAATCTAAGTTCATATAATCATGAATTTAGTTGCCAACATTTTCGAATTCAATAATTGAATCGAGATTCCTGCATGATTTGATGTACTTTTTTGCATTTTATCAATACATCTGATATACTCTTTCAGTTTGAAATGAATGTATTTTTATTCTTAATATAAAATATAAAAATTTTTAGGTTTTCTATAAATTCATAAATGTGTTTACTATATGGGTATCATATGTAAATTTGCCAAGTAATCTCTGAACAAAATAATACCTCATAAAAAAATAACTTAACTTTGGTTCATCATTTCTCCCCCATTTCACAACTAAGAAAAAGAACTCGTGATTTAGGGCATTTGCATGATTAAAAATTCACAACAACAAGGTGAGAGTAATTAACGGCTTAGCTTTATACAAAGTTCTAGTAAACAAACAAATAAAAGAAGATTATAAATGGCGCCAAATTTTTTATATGAAAAACCCTAAAAGGATAAAAAATCTTGGAATCTAAACAAACTAAATAACTCCACTGGCGTATGCCATATGCTGTAAATTCTGCCCTTCCCGAAATTGAGAAAGGCGTTGATCATTGTAGAAGGCGTGATTGTGGGAAGATGAATCTATGGTGGAAGTTGGAGGAGCCATATAATATTAGTAATATCTTCATGAGATCGGTAATGATTTTTTAGGTCAGTTTACTTTGAGGGGAAGAGAGCATGGACCATGATGTCTAGTATAATCTTGGTATGGAAGTTGATCTTTGAGTTGGTGTTGATAGGCTATAATTTTGACAATGTGCCTCAACGTTATGACTGATACATTGCTATGAAGTCAACAAGCATCAGCCTTGTTGTCGATGAGCATCAATTTTAAGCAATGATAGCTAGACAAGGATAGCTAAGAGATCATAATTGAGCAAAGTTAGTTAGATTACAATAATATGATGATAGAGATCAGGTGATAACAATTGTTGATGATTTTCATCGACATCAATCATTGGGTAGAGATCTCCCTAACATTGCTCCATCTTTAACTTTGAGCTTTTCATTTTTTATATATAAAATGGAATTTTATTTATAATTTTTTAGTATTTTTTTATTATTTTGTTCAATTTTAATTGATATTTTTTTAGGATTTAAATGCTTTAATGATTTCAAAGTCGAATGAGCTTTTAGCTCATTAAATTTTTCTTGTCGAGATGTTGGATTTAAATGAAATAATTAAAAATAGTTTGACCCATCAATTTATAACACGAAGGTTCAAACATGATTATAGTGCTTCATTTGGGCTCCTTCGAGCTCAAATCGGACCACCTTTCGTATCAATGGGTTTATCTCACTTAGATGTAATAAATTTGCTGAAAATTAAAATTTTGATGTTCTTGAATTTAATTTTAAGGGAGTGTTTGGCGGCGCCTTTTCATAAGGTTTATCAACAAATTTATTACAGACAACCAAACTCTAAAATGCAAAAGTTATGTCGATTCATGAATTTTCAGATTTAGGAGCTATCAAGCATTGGATTTAATCCATAATTTACAGATGATTTAAGCGGAATCCTTCCAAGCAGTCATTTTGAACAAAATAAATCCACATATGATGTAAATCTGGATTCCACAGATTTTGGTTGTAAATCCCGTAATTCCTAAATCCCATGAACCAGCGGATTTAACTTAGTGGGGCTTGGGATTCAACTTCGTAGGCTTCGGACTGTCTCAAACAACGATAACGATTTCTTAAATCCTTGTAGAAACTGTCAAATAGTTCTATTGGATTCACAGGATTTAATAAATTCGTTGTCGATTTAACCCATTCAGTATTTAGTAAATCCGGATTGACGAGATTTAGTAAACCTTAATGCCTTAAATCTCATCCGTTGCTAGAAAGCACCTAAGGGTCTCAAATTTTGCCTTCTATTCGGCTTAGCTCCTAATTTATCAAATCCAGCGGTAAGATGAATTTAACTGATTTTGGATTTGAGGAACGCTAAGTCCTACTTGCACTCAAACACTCCCTAAGAGCTTCCTACTCAAAAAACTGACATCAGTGACTAGTTTGATGAATCTGTGGCATCAATAAACATCCAAACGAAAGGAAAAAAATGTCAAGTCTAAAAAAAGCACAAGCACATCTGAGAATATCAAAATTTTGTAAAACTGATTTCTTCACTTTTTTCAGTTAAAAATGCAGCGTACCCAAAATCCCACACAAGCCGCCCTTCTGCGCTCTGAAACTGAAGTTCGAGCTCCGCATCTAGAAGCAATAAGTGGAGATGAAATCCGCAGAGAAGAAACCGGAGATAGGCAGCAGGTTGAGAACTTGAATTCGATTCGAAGGCTCGAGGCATTTAGAGTATGCGGGGTAAAAGAACTGGCAGAGGAAATGGCAGCTGAAAAAGCCATCCGACGACGAAGATCTAGAAGAACAAATCGGATGTGTAAGTCGAAATGTCCGCGCAAACCCTAACGGCTTGTTGCGCTCGCTAATCGGAGAGATAAGCAGCCGACTAGCAGCTCTCGGCGTTGCATGGTTGTGGGCGGGATAGTCTTAGAACTTAACTCCAATCTTGATTTGACACTAGATCCCAATTTATTTTTTTATTAAATTCATTAATGTTTGAGATTTCTAACCCTACATGCACCTGTCAGGATTTCTGACGTAAATAACCATTCAGAATTTAATGAAATCACGTTACGTGGCGGTGACAAAAAAAAATCAAAATCAGTCTGGTAATACGGGAGTACTCTCCGGTGTTATTTCGTAGGTGTTATTACATGTTATTCAAGTGTTATTGTGTTTTAGGAATATTTCTGGTGTTATAATAACAAAATAATACATCAATAACACCTGAATAATACACAATAACATCTGAATAACACGGGAGAAATATTCTCTTATATTATTGAGCAGTTTTATTTTTTTTTCGCCGTCACATGGTGTGATTTCATTGGACTCCGAATATTTCTTTACGTTAGGAGTCCCGACAGAATAATTTTTCACATACGCCGCATGGCCCAATGCAGAGTTTTTGCACATTTCAATTTCCATTTTTCGGAAGCTTTCGCCGCTTACTTATTTTCAAATTTAATCATGAATTTAATTTAAATTTAGTCAAACATCAAAAAAAAAAAAAAATAATCTAAATAATCTAACACTCCGTTAAATTAAATTAAATTTCTTCATGTTTTGTCATACGTTTGACGTAAACACAGATCTAGTAAATCTGATCGCGAGAAAGATTTATCCCATTGCCGCACGAGCTCCTTTCATCGTTTGTGTGATCTGGATTTATCGAATTACAGAAATCTTATTAAACGTAAATATGTTCTAAAACCAAACACTGTCATAGCATTTCGATATTTTTTAGGTGATCTTTATCATTGTCCCTTTACATTGATTTTATTTTAGAGTTTATGGTGTATTTCATTTCTTTGGCATATCACCAGTATTTAATATTTTTTTTTCATTATAATATAGTTGTATTTAATTATTTATTTCGGGACATTCATGTTCTAGTGCACATTTTATCATGAAATTAAGTTTTTTGTCATAATTTATGGCTTGAGCATGCTATTATATGGTCAGAAATACATGTCTTCGATATTCATTATAAAATGAATTGAGATTATTTTCATATTGTATTCACCACAACAAAGATGCATTTCTTTATCTCTTAAGCACAATTATGTTGTAGTACGCATTTTGTCATGTGATGAATTTTATTATTATAATTTATTACTTAATTTTGTTATTATATGGTTAGAAATTCATGTATCAGATATTTATTGTATTTTTTTTTTATTTAAATATTTGTTTTTATTCAACACAACCATTATTTTACCATTTCTTTATTGAATACAACAATATTTTAGGCAGTGTATCTAGTCCAAATGCTTAATTTGACCTATAAAGAAGGCGTTGGATGATTGTTAATCCAAATTGTCCAGCAAAAGAGGACTGCCAGATCGGGATCAGCTTATGTGGCGAGATCTCTTGGTTTGGACTTCCTGTCTGATCCACTCTCTCAACGAGATTTATATTTCTTCCTGTTGATGGTGGGGCGAGCTCAACAACTCAACAACAGACCAATTGGTCAAAGAGCAATTGGTCTGGCTCTAGTCCTGAGGTTCTAATCTTTTATTTTAATGGACTTTTTCCATATTTTCTTGAGCCCAGCATAATTGTATTTCATTATTTCATTTAGTACAACAATATTGTTGTGCATATTTTATCATGTGATTAAGCTTTTTATCATGATTTATCACTTGATCTTGTTATTATATTGTTAGAAATATACAAATCAGATATTAATTGCATTTTTTTATATTTTAGCATAAAATTTTCTTCAATATAACCACTATTTCACCATTTACTTCTTCAATATAACATCATTTTAGGCATTAGGCTCAGCCCTCGTATTCTAATATTGTATTTAATATATTTTTTTTGGTCTTCATTATAACTTTTTTATGAATTTTTATATATATTTTTCATTATAACATAGTTTTATTTCATATTTTTGTTGCATAAAATCATATTGTAGTGCACATTTTATCATAAGATTAATTTAATTATCAAAATTTGTTTGTCGGTAATGCTATTATATGGTCAGGAACTCATGTGGACGATATTATTTGTATTGTTTATATTTTAGCATATTTTTTTTTCCAGTACAACCACTATTTCACCTTTTTTTTCCTTGAATACACCGTTGTTTTAGGCACTCAACTCAGCCCTGTTATTTTAATCTAATATTATAATTTTTTTTTAGATTTCATTACATCTTATTTTTGTTTTTTTTTTCCTTCACTAGAACATTGTTATATTTCATATTTTCCTTGTTTTGCTCCACAATTAAGCATATTACTTATTGTATGTGTTTATCATGTGCCCTAGCATCATATCAAGAGAATGACATAAGAAAAACAATCCAAAAGAGTCAAAGGGGACTTGCTTTTAGGTACATACCACCTACTTTTAGGGCTGCATGTGATGAATTTTCCTAGCACATTACTGAGGAGGTGACAATAATCTTTAAGAATCTCCATGTTGATCATTTTCTATGGGTGTCGCCTCTTTGGCGGGATGTACCTCTTTAATTAATATTCTAACATATTGAGTAATTTAGAAGCGTGTTTTATGTTTGGGCGGACAAGGGCTGATGTTCACCGCATATGAAGTAGCTCTTAAGATTGAGTTGTCTAAAATGAGTTGATGTTACGTGTAATAGGGAATCCATTTCTAAATTTAGTAATATATAATTGCAAAAAAGATATTAAGATGTATTATTTTATCCAGGTTATGATACTTCGAGAGAAATAAGTAAAGAAGGGTTAGCTCTGGTGTCTGACATTTCTCATATTTTTCATCCTTCGAGCATGATTTATTTTTCATCCCTTATTTCTTAGCCTCATTCCCCCAACATTTTACTTGATCAATGTTAAAATTACTTTTTGGAACAAATGTCAGTCGAAGATAGTGTCTAACTATTAAAATAAAGAACATGTCTTGCATCCACTGGCTCATGATCAAAATATCAAAGAAAATTTTTATTTGTTGAGAGATTTTTGATTGGTAGAATAACATTTGAAGAGATAAAATTTTTCTTTCATCAATGGAATTAACTATCTTGAGAAAAAATTGCTCGCATTGAAAAATTCTTAAGCAATAGATCGCCATCTCCCGAGCCCATTATAGTCAAAATTGATCAATCACTTATAGGTAATACAAATGCCGAGTCAAAATCTCAAAGTACGAAATTAAGCATACCATGTATCGGGACAAGACAATTTTGTTCAATCAACAACAATCAAGATGATCACACATAAACAAGTAACCTTTGTCGAGACAACATCTTGCCACCAATGCCAATCCATAATTTAGTTGGTGTTGTACACTCTAAATCTCTCTACAACTAATTTTGATGAGAAAATGTTATCAAGAAAAAGCCGCGATAAAATAAATGATGGCAACATAATGTGGAATATTATGAAATTACAATCTAGAAAGCGGGTAGTAATTACAACTTCATATGCACCGTTGCATGAAAAAAGAAACGCTAAATATAAAGCCGAGTGTGCAAAACAAATATATGTTGAGCAACGACCTGCCAAGGTATAAAATTTTAATTATATTAAATTAATTTGAATATTTAATGCTTCCAACTAAACACAAAGATGTATAAAGTTAGAGAATAAATTGATGTTGAGGAATAGTCTGATAAGGTATTCATTGCAGCATGTTCCTGCTTTCACAATGATCAAATTTCAGGCTAGAGAATCAATTCCAAAAGAAAGCCTGGAGTTAATAAATGGTTGTTATGCTCAATTCACTGGCAAGTGATGGAACTCTATCTTCTCTAAGTTCTTGATTTTTTTATTTGACTAAGTATAACATGTATCGTTACAGCGTATTATTCCATATTTGTTACATGACAAGTCTTTATAAACATGTTATGTAACACTACCTTGACTACTATGTTAATTTATAGCTCATATGGCTTTTGTTTTGTTTTTTTTAAATTACATATAATATCTTGGAATTAAATAAATTCACACTTTTTAAATTCAAAAATGATATATTTGCCACTTCTAATAATATTTTGATCAACTAGAGTCACACTGATGATCTAGTACATAATAATAGTTAACCGACGTTTATGTAGATGTATTTGTCCAATCATCAATTGAAAAGGATGTTCCTCGTACTAGGTTGTTTTTGTGTTTATATATATTTCAAGTATGTACTATGTAAATTTCAAGAATTTTAAACATTATTCTGTGATGATGTAATTTTGTTATTAAATAATCTAGAAACACCAAAATATTTTTATTTGTGGAATTATTCAACTAATAATTACACGGAAGAAAGTAATATGTATGTTGGTCATATGAGAAAAAATAATATGGTCGAATCAGAATTGATTGTCATCGCTATCATTAACAATTCATATTGAGGGTCTGTTTGGGGTAGCAGCAGCTTGTTGAATGATCTGCTGATAAGTTAGGTGCGGTTGCTATTACAAATTTTTAATTTTTTTTAGAAAAATCAGACCGCTGGAAGAAAGCTTCCGCCGCACCTAGATTGATTTTGCGGTGTGAAAACTCTACTTTCAGCGTTTTCAAAACGCATAAGCTACCAAAACGCAGTTCACCCAAACAGTTCATGTGCGTTTTCAAAACGCCACCGCACCAAATAAGCTGCCCCAAACGGACCCTGAATCTTATTGGTTGTGGATCTTAAGACGCACAAGTGACTGTTCTATGACTCATTGTATGATCTCTTGTCTTGTACATTAATAACTAACATAGCATGTCAATATTTTTAAATATTATATTGGAATTGATTGTATATGACACATCATCCATTCAATTTATTTATTGAATGACAGATCAATCTTGTCCATAAGCATGCAGTTGAAACATTTGATTCAAATATTGTTGATAGGCAAGTTAAAATAATTGATGGTGTTCCACGGCATGCATGCATGAAAATATACGAAGAATGTTCTTTCAACTTGATGAGGATTGTTTTGAAAGAATAATAGGATAGAATTTAAAAAAGAATATTTATCTTTAGAGCTAAGTTTACTTATGCTTTATTATACATGACAACAATATGACAACAATATGACAACAACTTGTTAGTAAAAGTGTTGCACCTCTTTTTCATTAGTTACATAAGAGACATGGCATAACTTCAAAGTGTAATTCATTGTTACATTTATATACTTAATATAAATTATTGTCCATTGTTATTGGACCATCTTGTTTATCTCATATTGTTCTAGCATATGTATTTGTCTGATTTCACTGTATTACTTTAGATTTTTTTTAAGCAAAAAAGTAAGAATGACCTTGTTGTCTGCTTGTATTCATGTTTTTGCTCGGTACAACATAAATTCATAAATTATTTTTTGATCATTCATGACTAATAAAAATTAAATTTTTATCTTATATAGCTATAGTTGATGTATTTGTTTGAATTTACTTTATTATTTTACATTTTTCTTTAAAAAATATAAAACACAACCATGGCGTACCCAAGAATTGCACACTACAATATGAATTTATATTTATTTATTTTCATCAATCATGACTTATAAAAACTAGATTTTATCTCATGTTAGTCTGGTCGACGTATTTGTATGAATTTACTTCATTATTTTATATTTTTGACTAAAAATTATTTAAAAAAAATCATATTATATGCAAGAATTTACTCAACACAACATGAATTTACAACATTTCCTTATCATTGGTGACTACTGAGGGCTAAATTTCAACTCATATCGTTGTAGTCGGTATATTTATTTGAATTTGCTTTTTTATTTTATATTTTTCTATAAAAATATAAGAAATAATAATGTTGAACACTAGAATTTACTCAATACAACATAAATTTACAAAATATTTTTCATCATTAAAAGCTAAATTTTAACTCATGTTATTGTGGTTGATGTATTTATATGAATTTATTTCATTATTTTATATTTTATTTTATAAATATAAAAAAAAAATCAGGTTATACTGAAAAAATGACTCGATATAATATGAATTTATAAAACAATTTTCATCATTCGTGACTACCAAAAGCTAAATTATATCTGATGTTGTCGTAGTCGATGTATTAATATAAATTTATTTTATTAATTTATATTTTTTTATTAAAAAATATCAAGAATAATCATGTCGTGCCCAAAAATTTACTCAGTACAACATATATTTATATATTCATAAGGTGAATCATGATATTTTGGGGCTTATGATCGAAAGGTAAAATCATAAGAAACTAAAAGAGATTGGGATTAAAGATTCATTTATGTGTTGTTTAGCTAAGTAATTAGATTAATGAACTATGGATAAGTTAACAATGAATTATAATGAAATTTTGTTACCCCCATTTAAAATTGTCGGAATAATAAATGGTTGAGAAAGTTATGATTTTTTAATAAACGTGTGGCTTTATATATATATATATATATTATGAAGTCAGCAGTTCAACCAACACATCGATCATTATGTGGAAAACCCTAAAAAAGTAAATGCCACGAGATCTTCATAGTTGAAATAATCAAATATGTAATTTTGAATATACAAGTCCACTATTTTTTATAGTTAGAGAATATAAAGTTACAAATATGATCATGATAATTGTATAATAATAATTCATCGATAATAGTCGCAGTCTAGTTGCAATATATATAGTTATCAGTAATGACATGCTGCAAGGGTTGTAGTCAATTGCTATGGAGACAACAACCTGTCTTAAATATTATAGATACTGGTAATGCGCCAGCATATTATATAGGTCATAATTGAAAGACATGGTAGCAATTAATTATGTGGACAATAGATGTTTGCCTCAAAAACGTCAATTGACCACATAAGACACAATATAAAGTTGTGAGCCATTTTGGTCGTAGTTAGTCGCACGAGTTGTAATGACGAGTTGCGATGACGTTTATAGGACGCATGATTTGGAGTCAGGAGCTACACAATTTATGAGTCACATATAACATAGTTGGTCACATATGTCGTGATGGTGAGTTGTGATGACATTTATAGGCCTTAAGAGCTAGAGTGGAGCTTCACGAGTCACAAACCATGTCGAGCGTTGGCGATCACATGTGCCATACTAATGAGGTGTGATGATGTTCGTGGGCTACACATATCAGAGTCGGGAGCTGCATGAAGCGTAAACCACATTGACTGTAATTGGTCATGGAGATCACTGTGGTGAGCTGCAATGAAGTTTATAGGTAGCGGAGGCTAGAGACAAAAGTTGTAAGAAGGAAGCTCTAAGAGTATGAAGAAAATCACTTTCTTTCGATATTTTGTATTTCATCATCTCATTTGGCATTTGGTACATAACTCGAGTTAATCAAGGCACAACTATTTATCATTTTTCCTCTTCACTATTTAGAATGTCAATCTTGATGGGTAGAGAGATTTTCTGCCTCATTTTTTATAGCAAAATGTTTTTTCTTTTTAAGGGCCGTAAGCCGACCAAACCTAGTCAGATGTTTAGTGGGGGCGAGCTTATTTATGAGTTTTGAAATAGTAACTGGTCCAAACTTGACCTGAGTCTATTTTAACAAGTCAAAGCTCAAGCCAAGCCCTCCCAACCCATAGGCCTAGTTACCACACATTTTCTCTATCCACACAGCTCACTCATTAGTCATCACACTCTTCATGCATGCAGCTTCCATGGATGCTCTTATTTTCGCTTCACTCCCTTCTTCCTCTTGCTTCCTTCACCCCCTTCTCTCCCCCAAATCTCCAAACCCTAAACCCTACTCTCCTCGTCTTAGCTACCAACCCCCCCTCCACACCCGATCAAAATCCCACCTTTCCCGCAAAATCCTAAATAAACTCCATGTCTCCACTTCCGACCACCCTTCCACCACCGTTCCGGTGGAAGATCCTTTATCTTCCGGCGATACCTTCGAAAAGTTCGATTGGCACTCCCATTGGTACCCATTGGCGCCGTTGTGCGACCTCGACAAGCGAGCCCCGCGAGCGATGCGGGTGCTAGGGTTAGACCTGGTGTTATGGTGGGACAGGACGGAGGTGCAATGGAGAGTGTTCGATGATCGATGTCCCCACCGCCTCGCTCCGCTCTCCGAAGGGCGGATCGATCGCTGGGGCCGCCTACAGTGTGTTTACCATGGCTGGTGCTTCAACGGCGCTGGTAGCTGCGAGCTCATCCCTCAGGCGGCGGAAGATGGTCCTCAGGTATGCCGTTTTTTTCCATCTTCTTAAAATTTTAAGGGTCGCCTTCTGTTTTTCAAATTGCCGAGGTTTGCGCGCATAAGGGTTTTTTGATGGCTTATTGCTTGTTAAAATGGAAAAATTATTCCATGCGGATCGGCGTCCGCA
>NW_018164666.1:1126014-1149676 GCF_001263595.1 Phalaenopsis equestris
TTGCGTGCGGACGCCGATCCGGACCGTAAATCACATGATTTACGGTCCTGATGTATTTCGGTGGGCCCCACCTAAAATTTTTTATTTTTTATTTTTAAAAACGGAAATAATCCTAACCGTAGATCACCGTGATCTACGGCCAGGATCGAACACCGCATGCAGAGATGCATGCGGTGTCCGCACGCAATAATCCCCCGTTAAAATGGCAGTGCAACGCACTGGGGTCCGGCAAAAAATTAGTCTTAAAAATGAGTTTTTAATAGGCGATGATGCAATCAACATTCATCTTATGTAATTATTTTTGTTTTTTATATTTTTAAGTTTTGCCACACATCCATTTTAATGTTCTCACTTAATTTTATTATAAATGACTTCTTTAGCACCTAAATCTTAGGTTTGTATGCTAGAGTTTGTCTAATTGTAGTTTTAAAATTTGCCTTTTAAATGTCTACATCTTCTTTTATCACATAGTGCTTCAAAGTTACAACTATATTTTAAACCATGATTATAGCTATTGAAGTTCAATTCATGTTCTTCAATCTTAAAAGAAATTGCAGAAGCACTTTTTGGAAAAAAATATTACATCAGTATTATGCACGTAAAGTAACGTGCGTAGCCAATGAAATCACGCCACGACACCCCAGGAAAAAAAAAACGGCGTGGTAACACGGGGAATTTTTCCACCCGGGATCACGCCACGACACCCCAGGAAAAAAAAAACGGCGTGGTAACACGGGGAATATTCCCCCCGTGTTATTCATGTGTTATTGTGTGTTATTCATGTGTTACTGATGTGTTATTATAGCACAAAGAATATTCTCAGGACACAATAACACATGAATAACATACAATAACACTTGAATAATACGAGAAATATTCACGACAGAGAAGAAAGTTCCCGACAGAAAAAAAATGATGCGATAGCACGAGGAAATATTTTTCCCCTGTGTTATTCATGTGTTATTGATGTATTATTGTGTTATTATAACACAAAAAATATTTCCAGGACACAATAACACATGAATAACACGCAATAATACATGAATAACATGAGGGGAATATTCCCCGTGTTAACGCGCTGTTTTTTTCCTGTCGTCTCGTGGAGTGTCGTGGCGTGATTTTATTGGCTACGCACGTTACTCTACGTGCGTAGTACCGATGTTATATTTTTTCCAATTTTTGAGGGAGCCTACTGTTCGATTGCTTTTTGGTTCAAGGTTCTATCCTTCCATTGTAACTCCGAATGGTCGGTTAGAGACCTATACTGCAATTTGGGTTTTTAATTTCTCACAACTCTATAGTTCAAATGTGGTTTTATATTGATCTAAAAAATGCTCCAAGTTCTTGCAACTCTTAGCCTATACTATCCAACAGGAAAAAAATGAACAAGTTAGAAGATATTGATTGAAGGCCTTACTTCTATTTCTTGGCATATTCAAGATTGGAACAAGAAGTTGTAACATTTCTCATTCATATATATTTAATAAGATATAAACGTCATCATACCATAAATTTATCTTTAACAGTTCTCTATACCTTTGTACCTGGTATCATGTTTAATGAACCGCGAGGAATTGCCTCAACATAGCTAGTTAGCATATTTAGACTCTAAGAAATCCTAAGGTTTGCTTGACCCTTGTTTTCCTTAAAAGAGTAAGTTTTCTTTTCTTTGTTGTATTCCAGATTAATCACATGTTTATATAATCTTCAACGTGCACTATAAATGAAAATACTTGCAGTGATTATATACATATTTTCATCTCTCTCCTTTTTTTCTGAGTACTGCTAGCATCTAAATTTGAAAATAATACAAATTATTATTCCTTTGTTATAAAATAGACAACCATCTTCAATTTGCTTTTCAATTTCTAATGTTATGGGGCAAGAAAAGAAAATTACCATTAGAAGGGCAACAAAAATGATGGGGTTGCATGTGAAAGAGTATCCGGGAATATAGCAGCTTTTATAAAGTAGGATGGTGGAAGGGCTTAAGTTAGTGAAGTTCCGTCTTAAATGCTTTCACCCTTCTAATCTAACTTCTTATTTGACATTGTTGTTGAGTTGAATGGTAGGAACAAAGAGGATAAACCATCAATTATTTTGTTGATTGGTATTGCCTTTTATTGCTCTAAAGGCAACCACCACTCGCAGGAAATATGCAACTTGAGCCCAACTAAAATTGAAGGATTTTTTAGTGGGCTCGGCCATTAAGTTAGATTGATTGAAAGTCTTGGGCGAAAAGTAAAGTTGCAAGGATTGATATAAGTCTTAATCAAGGTTTTGTCTTACAAAGAGATGTCAAATGGATTTGGGAAAGAGCTTTTTACTATGGACTGACAAATGTGGGCTAACAATTACTAATAGAATTGGTTTTCGGGGTTATCCTTGGTGCAATTGGATTTTAGGTCAACTTTGAATGGTCAACCCATCGTTATTGTAACGTTTCAGAAATTTGTAATCGATTAGGGGACGGTTTATTTCGCACGAGTGAAATAGAGATAGGGACAATGAAGGATCAGACAATAGAGCCAGTGAATGAGGGAGAGAAGGAAACATGACATTTGCAGTCAAGGGTTTCCTTGCATTTGCAATTCTGATGATGAGAGTGAGCATTGAGCCGATCTGATGCGAGTTCTCGTAAACATGTGCTAAAGCAATGTCTGAGAACAAGATTAGAGTAACGAAGATTCAAGCCATGAGTGATCGAATCTTATGAAGGCAGTGGCGATAAGCAATATAGGAGGTGACGCCGTCGAACAGGCGAGGGCGATTTCAACTTGTATTTGGATACCTGAAATGATGAGCAACTAGTGCGTGCATATTGAGTGTTAGGAAAGCTAGTCGGAGGAAGAAGCAAAGCAAAACACGAGCGATCAAGTAGGTGACACACTTTCGGTGCATAAGAGAACGCTAGAGCGGCAAGGCTGGGCGACACATAACTGACGATCAAGCATCGATGCTTCTGAACCTGGGGAAATTGCAAGCGAATGAGATGAGGTAGGATTTCATATTCATTTTCATGCATAAGGGAGAAGAGCAGATGGGTCAGGAAAATTTTTTATTAAGGTTAATCTTTAAAATTAAATTATTAATCAAGTTTTTATTTAATTTAACAATTTAATTTTTCATATATTTTATTATTTGGGAATCAAGTGATCAAATTAAAATAATACGTGAATAGAAAATTATAATTATAATTTTAAAATATCACAAGGATTTGTTAATAAAAATATTTAAGAAGTTTATTAAATAAATGTTTAGCGAGTTACACGGGGGCTTGGGGCTAAATCGACCTCAACCAGTTTAACAGGAGAAAGCTCGATCTAGGAGGGGGTTTGACTGGCCCCTTCCTTTTCATTGGGTGGGAATTCTTCCCCCTTCCTGTTTTCGTTTCCCACCTATCAATCTTTTATTTATATGTGTGTTGCTCTCATAGGGTTTAGTTTTTTGTCTTATGATTTCAGATTTCTGTTTAGCTTGCCGTTGGCGGTTGTTTTCCCTTATAGGACTGTATCAAAGGTGGGGAGGTGCTCCGATTGTAACTCTTCTGGGGTGGTGATCTTCTCTTAAGGTTTGAGGGTTCTCCGACTGCAACTCAATCCCGCAGGGATACCTATCTTCTCTTATTCCCTCCATCGTTTCGCTTACATGTTCCCAACTGCCCACCTCTAACTCCTCTTCCCGCTAGGCCGCTGGAAACCCTAGATACCCCTGCTCACTGTGCCCATCCCCTAAATCCTCTGCTTGCTGACCGCCAGTTGTTCCTCCCTTCCGTAACTTCCTTCCCACCCGCTGATGCGGCGGATTTGTGTGTTACTTTTGTAAATATTTTTCAATATTACAAAATACACACGATGGATATAATAGTAAACATGCAATGTAATCCCCCAAAAAAATAATTTTAGTGAAAATGATTATCGTTTAAAAATTTTTTAAACTGTCAAATCCCCTAATAATAACGCAAGTATACATATCATTCAAGTAATAATAAGCTCTAATGAAGTCATAGATATCGATCCCACAGGGAAGTTGAAAATGATTATAGATAAATTCTTATAATTATAATGTAAAACAAATAATTATAATGTAAAAATGTAAAACAATTTGAACTACAAAATTGAAGTACAAAATTTGAATCTAAAGTAATTAAGTGAATACTAAATAAAATGCAGTTAAAATAACTAATCTAATTAAACTAATTGATAAACTTTTAAAAGTAAACTTATAAAAACTAAACAAAGTTTTTGTGACGAAGAGTTCAAATTTAAGAAAATATCCTTCCCCTTTACAATGAGTATATGAATTGTGAAAAAATTAAAATTATTTGAAAATATATAAAAATTATTTTGTGCCAAATAAGAGCAATTCTATTCTTTACCTTCTTCAAAGTGTATAAAGAATATTGACTAATCTAGAGTTTGATCCCTAATTCCGCGGTTAGACTGAGAGAATACTACTACCACTTTAGAGCTCCCATTACTCCCTCACATGAAAGCTAAAAATCTCGCATTAGTTTCCAATTAACTGGACTAAATTGAGGATTTTAATCTGTCACCTTAAAATTTTCAATTATGCATCAAACAAGTATATTTTTCTATTTATTTGCGCTCAACCCCATAGATGAAATCCTCTCCCATGGAATCAAATGTAACTCTTATCATGTTGTAGAAATCAGACTTTTCGGAACATATGTTTCTCAACACATTTTAACATTTTAATTGACCAGATCAAAAAGTAAATGAAGATCAAAGTTCGAATAATCACAAATTTTTGACATTTAAAATTTGACATTTAAAACCGTATAACATTTAAAACCGTATAAAACAAAATCAATTTCTTACAGAATCATATCTCAAAGTAGGGAGAAATATAAAAAAGACTACTCAGAATTCATGAAAAAGAAACAACAAAACACATATTTCATATATAAAAACAAGTTTACAAAAAGAAAGAAATACAAGACAACTTATCTCACAATTCTTCCCAAACAAATCCCTAGAAGTTCTTTTCAAACATTTTTCTTCTTTACCAGCACTCTCAATTCTCTCTTAGAAGTGTAATGAATAAAAAATTTCTCACATTTCCTTTCATCTTAAATTTTTTGAAGAAAATCTTCAAGTCCTTGATTTTATTTCTCTCTCTCTCTTGCCTTCTTCGAAAATCCCTCACACGCCTCTTTCTCTCTCTCTCTTTGATGCCATAGACTTCTCTCTCTTTTATTAGAGACTGTCTCCCTAAAAAAAAAAAAATTCAAAATTCCCTCCAAAATTCTATCTAAAGTCAACCCATTTGAATTCCAAAAGATATGTCTATTGATCTAAGAAACATATTTCTTCATAAAAGAACATTTCAAAGTATCTGGATGCATTGAATCACTCCACAGGGTGTTTAGAACAAGTGGTCCCTTCGAAATTCGAACAAAATTTGTCTCGAATCTCCTTAATTCGCAAAAAAATTGTCTCTTGGCATCTTAGGCGCTGGTTCTGGTGCTTCAGACGCCAATTTGCTTAAGACCGCACTGTTCGGGGTTTTGGTGCTTTAGACACCAAATCTGGCGTTTTAGGCGTCAGTTCTCTATAAAATAATGCTTCAGGCGCCAGTTCTGGCTCTTCAGGCGCCGAAATCACAAAATTCGCTCTTTTGGCTCCAAATTTCGTCTTTTTTACTATTTTTGCTCAAAATGCCTAAAATTAATATACCTGCAACAAAAACATGAAAATATTCTTATTTAAAGTGCAATATCAAAAAAATAAGCATTAAATGTATACTTAAAACAACACATTATTTTGGTGTATCACTCACCTCGTTCCCGCGACCATCCCAATACTCCCGATACCGCTACACTGTTGTAACACCCCTACCCCCTATTCTCATGGGATTTTTTTGTGAATTCACCTTGCCTGTTTCGACCCCAACCTCGCTGTCACTTTCCAGTCACAAACTTCCTCCCCTCCAACCGCAAACTCCCTCATCCAACCTGCTACTTCCAACAACCCTCCCTGTCCCTTTACTACCATCTCCAACGCTCCGCTGTCGCCATCCTGATCACAATCCACCACTTCGCCCTAGCCTTAGAGTGCTCCTTTGTGTTGTGCTATTTTTCAATCATCAACGTCGTTGTTGTAACCTATTTGAATTTTGCAGCAATAATATTTTAGCATTTCTATTGTGGTTTGGGTTTAGTCTGATATCTTTTGGTTTCAGAGCTATCCCAACCCTAGCTTTATCCTAGGGTTTTTCAACATCCGCCTTACCACCCCACCAAAAAAATTATTTCCTTTTCCCAATCCATAGCCAAAACTTTGACCTAATCTTAGTTTCCCCTTGCTCATCTTCAAAATGAACAACCCTAATTTTTTTTGCCCTCTTTCATCTACCACTCCAAATGCTAGCCATGCCGCCAAGGAGATATATGTCCGAGTCTACCCGGGAAGAGATACAACAAGAGATCCTCTGACTTTAACAGAGATTGGCGGACGTTGAGGATGACACTTAGGAGAGATTTGCTCTTGGTGGTGACAAAGAAGGTTGAAGAGGAGAAATGGACGAAAATTTTTTACCCTTCCATATGGAGGAGTGATGACGATGAAAGGCCGTGACGTTTTAGAATCCACTAGTAGAGGAGGCCTACTGAGGAGACATCAGTTGGATGACATAAAGACTATGAAATCAAGGTGGACCTACCAGAATTTGATGGAGTTATGGATCCAAATGAATTTATTGATTGGTTACAATCTATTAAACGATTATTTGAATATAAAGATATGCCAGAGGATAAGCAATTCAGATTAACTTTTATCAAGTTGAAAAAGAGTGTCTTTTTATGGTGTTGGAACTTACAACGACAGGAGAAGAGAATGCATTGAGCAGATTACTTAGTGAGAGTAGATGAAGAAACAATGCATTTCATCTCATTACCGCCAAAACATGTTTCTGAAGCTCCACCATTAGCAACAACGAGACCTTTAAGTGGAGGAGCATACAACTTATTTTGACCACTACAGATGAAATACGAGCTGAACGAGCCATATGAGCACACTGTAGTCCTCTACCTTGGCGGCCTCAAGCCCGCTATTAGCAATGTGGCACAACTGCAGCCTTATGGGTCACTTGGAGATGTTCAAACCTTAGCACTGAAAGTGGAAAGAGAACAGAAACAGAGCTGACATCTACACCAGTTAGGCAACCACCCACAGTTGGAGAAACCAAAGGAGCGCACCTCAAGAAATCGCGAAATTTAGTTCGGATAAGGACAGAGCCACCCCCGGTATGAAAACGCTAGGAAAGAGTAGCATGCTTACTACAATCCTCGCTAGACAATGCTTCAAATGCCACGAATTTGGGCACATTGCCTCTAGCTGTCGAGCGGGGTTATATCCTTAATGAGCAGGGCTCCGTGGAGTAGGTTGTTAGCAACGAGGAGGAAGCTGAGGAACATGTTGAGATGTATCATCTGCCACAGGATGAAAGAGAGACACTCATGGTTTGACGGGTCCTAAAGACCAAAAATATGAGGGATTCACAGTGGCTTTGTCACAATATATTCTACACCTGTTGCATCGTGAACGAGAATGTATGCAGTCTCATAATCGATGAAGGGAGCAGTAAGAGCGTGTCATCTACACAGATGGTGAATAAGTTGGGACTCATGACTCAGAGACAGACCCAGTCGTATTCTCTGACGTGGTTGAAGAAGAACATAACATTGAATGGAGGTGTTTAGTGGAGTTTTTGATTGGGAGCTAGCTGCAGGACTAAGTGTGGTGTGATTTAATCTCCATGGATGCCTGCCACCTTTTGTGGAGAAGACCGTGTCAATTTGACCGGAGGAGTCAACACGATTGATCTAGAAACTCATATTCCTTCGTCAAGGATGGAAAACACGTGGTACTTCTCCCTTCGGTGGAACACGAGATCTCATGTGCCTTTGCCAGCAAAGCCGCATCGGTGGGACAAGTTTTGGTAATAACAGAGGATGATAGTACCGAGACACCAACTATAGACACGGGACATGCACGACAAATGTCATTTCAGAATATTAGGGTCGATACCTTACCACTAGCGCCACCAACGTGTTGGGAGGTTCAGTTACCCCCACTTCAGATCTGGTTAAGCCCACCGTGGATGGCTTTGAGAGTAGTCAACAACTGAGGCGAGACATGCAAACTCAATTCAGTTCAATAATAGATTCCTAGAAGATTGGGCGATATGGATGTTTGCTCGTAAGTTGAAAAAGATCCTCACGTGCCTTAGGGGATCAAGCAGTCTCCAGTGAGATTCAAGTGCTGCTAGGATTATTGATTAGGACCCAGAAGTTTCGCCGAATAAATTCAAAGCTCCTAGATACCGAAACAAGTTAGGATGTAGCTGAACACAAAAAACAAACTTTTATCAATATAGAAATATGATTGCAACATGACTCAAATGGAAAGAAAATACAATAGTAGACTAATCTCTCGTTAAGGGTGTAGGAAGAGATTCAAAGGCGGTGGTGGCGTCGGCGGGGTGGGAGGGAAAGATTGGGGAAGGGCGAGGTGCTGGAAAGATTGGGGAAGGCCGAGTTGCTGTTTGGGTAGGTTGAAATGGTGTATGATTGGTTGTAGGTAAGATGGACTATAAGGTTGTGGAGGAGAGTGTTTGTCAGCTAGAGAGAGAGGTAGGAGAAGGGTTGGGGAGAAGAAGTGCAGGATATTGGAAAGATATAACACCATCTCGGAGTATGATACAACTGGAGCACCACCCGTCGTTGGATACAACCCTAGCAAGAGGAAAAATGACTCCACACGGGAGGCTTGAAGACAAGACAGTTAGAACTGACCCTTACACACAAAAAACATCAATTTATAGACTCATATTGGAGAAAGATAGGAAAGAAAAAAGCCACACAAAAGGAAAGCAGAAGAATAAAAAAAAACACTTCCTTGAAACGGTAGCCTTGCGATGCTCCTTCCCGGATTGCGATAGTTCGCGATCCCGCTTCTACTTCGCACCTCCTTCTGCCCTTACGAGGGTTCACGACCTGGCCCCCGTGGGTTCAAAGCACCCCGCTTCGGGCCGCTTTCAACGCACACACCCGAGCGTTGTTTTAGCGCCCGCATCACTCTCACTCCCCCAACCTCGGGAGACTAACGCGGGGGCTTGGAGTTGAACCGGCCCCAACCGGTTCAACAAGGGAATGCTTGGTCTAACAGGAGGCTAGACCCATCCCCTTCTTTTCATTGTGGGGGAATTATTCCGCCTTAATGTTTTTGTTTCTTGCTCATCCATCTTCTATTTATATATGTATTGCTCTCCTAGGGTTTAGTTTTTTTTTTTAATTTAAGATTTATGTTCAACTTGCCATCAACAATTTTTTTCCCCTTTTAGGGTTGTATCCGAAGGTGGAGAGGTGTTTCGACAATAACTCGTCCGATGTGGTGCTCTTCTCCCAAGGTTTGAGGGGTGCTCCTGCTGTAACTCGATCTCACGGGGATATCTATCTTCTCTTATTCCCCTCCACCATTTCCCTCTCACATTCTCCCAACCGCCCACCCTTGATTCTCCTTCCTGCTGGGTCGCTGGAACCCCATAACCCCGTTGCTCACCACGCCCGTCTCCCGAATTGCGTTTTGCTTGTTGGTCACCCGTTGTTCCTCTTGTAACTTCCTTTCCACCCGACTCCTTCCCTCTTCTCACAAGATACGACCACGCTGCCTAAACACCCCTTCCCCCTTCTTACAGGATTCTGTCGTGAATCTACCGTCTGCTCCAACCCAATCCTGCTGCCACCTTCCAACTGTAGCCTTCCCTCAGTCAGCCCATGACCCTTCCCCTCCAACTGTAAACTCTCTCTTCCGGCTGGCTGCATCCAACAACCCTCCCGATCCCTTTCCTACCACCTCCAATCCTCCGCTGCCGCCATCCCGATCACAAACCACCATTTTCTTTTGGCCCTAGGGTGCTCCTTTGTGTTGTGTTGCTATTTTTGGATTGTGAGCGTCATTCTTGTAACTATTTGAATTTTCAACAATAATATTTTTGCATTTCTATTGTGATTCGGGTTTTGCATCTCAATTTATGTGAGCTCAGTTTCTAAATCTGTTCGGGCTGTGATCAGTTTCATTTTTTACCACTCACATTAAAGTCTTACATTTTACTATTGCACGTAATAAACTAACATATCTCCCATTATTTTAATATTATTATATTGCTATTAAAAGAAAAAAAAACTATATAAAGTTGAAGGTTTAAAAAATGAGAATTCATTCATCCAATTTTAATCAAACAAATACTTACAGTGACCCAAGAAAGTACTTGAACAAGAGTGAAAAGAACAGGAACAAGAAAGGAAAGATGGAAGAAATGGAAAGAATTGGATTTTATCTGTGCGATGTCTGAAATACATCCTTTCTATTCCTACCCTTCTAATCTAATCTAAATAAACAGTAGTGCTTTTGCAGCTGATGAGATCATGAGAATCCTATCAAGCATTGCTAAGGAATCAGGATGCCTAACATGGGTTGCCTCTTTAAAATTTCCACAAAGACTTGAAGCGCATGCACGAGAGTTCAAAGGAGGAAAATACAAAATTAATAATTCAGTGGGTCTATCAGAGTATAAAAACCGTTCTATGCACATATGTGTTTAGAAATATTCCATGAAAAGTGAGATCAATGATGATTTTTTTTTCCATGACTCAGAAGTATGGTCTTGAAATGTTTACGTATAATCAATTAATCTTCATGTGTGGTTTGGTTCTCTTTAATGCTAACTAAAGAATAGATACATACCCAACTATGGGATTCTAAACAAAAATGATTAAAACGGTAAAGTTCTTTTTTCAGGCTTTCATTCTGTTGAAGCTTATTAAAGAACCTCTAATACGAATTTTTTTTGTCTTTACTCTTTACAGGTTCATACTTCTAGTAAAGCTTGTGCTGCTAGCTACCCTTGCACTGTGCAGAATAAGATTGTGTGGTTTTGGCCAAGTACTAAACCTCTACACAAAAATATCTTGATGAATTGCAAACCTCCTTGTATCTCAGAACTTGATGATCCATCATACGCTTCCTTAATGGGGATTCGAGATATTTCTTATGGGTAATATGCTGCTAACGCCCTCTTTGATATCACTTTCTATTTTTTTTTTTATTTTTTGTATTTATTTTTAGTTTGTTTTATTTTAGTTAATTATTACTTTATGTTTTAAAAAAACATGTTTCTCACTGTAATTGTTTTTTTGTTTTCAAAAATAAAAAATAAAAAAAAATATGTTTGTTTATAAATTTTCTGTTAAATTTTTTTTTTATAAAAATATATAAACATATGGCTATTTATGTACAAATCACCTATTTATGAGTTTACATAAATGTCACTTAAATTTCACTTTTTTACATTTATACCACCATGCTCTTTCTAATCACACCAAAAATATTACTCGTTCTAACCATGTAAATATGGATTTTGTACCAAAATAATTTTGAGTTTCGATAGAGCAGGTCAAACAACCTTTTCATGGTTAAACAAGTTGAACTGACAACATGGTTTTAAAAGCTCAACAGTTGTGTTAGAGCCCAACACATAAAAACTCATCGAAATCAATTTAATTATAATATGTTGCATTTCATATATATAGAAATAGTAATAATGTTACAGCAATAATATCAAATTTGTTACATCGAAGAATGCTGCCTTCTAACAAAACATAAACTCATGAGGGTGCTTTCAATATAAATAAATACCACTGCCAACAAAAGTGAACATGTATTGACATATTACATAGATAGCCAATTTGTCCTATCAACATAAAGTACAAACAATTACATAGATAACACTTGAAACATTTCGAGTCGAGCTCGAGCCATTCTCTATGTGATTGTTCGTACTTGAAACATAAAGTTCGAACAATTACATAAACTCTTGAGGATGCTTTCTTTTATGTATTCAAAGGTTTGTACGGACTAGGGATGTAAACATTTCGAGTCGAGCTCGAGCCATTCTCGGCTTGAGCTTGATTAAATTTATTGAGTTTGAGCTCGAGCTCAAGCTTAAATTTGAGAGTTTGAGCAGACTTGTTTATTATAAAAGTGAGAAAATAATATTAATTATTGGTAGTTTTATAGTAAAATGATAAATAAAATCAGCAATTATGAGAGAAATACTAAGAAATCATTTAATATAAAATACAAAATAATAAATTTTAAATATTTTTAATACTTTAATGATAAATTATTCAAATTTAATATGTTTTGAATATATTTTTTATTAATATTTTTTTAACCAAGCCGGCTCGCGAGTTCATGGCTCGAGTCGAGGCTAGCTTGAGCTTGGCTTGTTAGCTCATCGAGCTCAGTTCACTAGCAACGTATCGAGCCGGCTCATGAGTTAGTTTTATTTACTTAGACTCGTAGTACGAACAATTACATAGATAACACTTAAAACATTGCTACATACATAACTATCACCCACTTGAAACAATTACATAGATAGGAGGTGAAACATTGCTATATACAAAATTAGCACCCACTTGAAACACTTGCATATATAGTTCTTTAAACATTGCTACATAAATAGAATAAAATGTTGAGGTTTTTGTTTGTTCCATCACAATGCCAAGCCCTAAAAATATCTACAATAGGTATAAATGATAAACACATGCAAATAGGAAAAAATAAATCAAATCCCTAGATCTAGAAAGAGGAAACACTGAAAAAAATTAATCAAACCTTTGAATACATAAAAGAAAGCATCCTTCAGCAGTGCCCTAGTTATGAAAGCAGAATGACTGAAGAGAAATCAAAAAATGAAAGGAAAGAAGAGCTCACCATGCCCGTGAGAGTCGAAAGAGCGAACGTTAGCATCGTTAGTTGAAGTAGAGGCGATGAGAGTTGTGTCGCTAGCTGAAGGAGAGGAGAGGAGAGCTAAGCCAGGCCGATGGACCTATGATGGTAGTCAGTCCGAAGAAGCGAAGGAAAGGGGGGGAAGATAGGAGATTGGGATTTGATTGGTTTAGGGCTCATCGTGAAAAAAATATGTTTTTGAAACATAGAAAGCACATTTATCATGTTTTCTCTATTGTAAAATTACATCCTTTGTGTTTAAAAATAAATTTAAAAATCCAATGAAAAAAACGGACAAACATACAATTTCTTTTTTCTGTTTGTTCTTTATTTTTTATTTTTTAAAACAAAAAACAAAAAACCAAAATTCATCCCAAACAACACCTAAAATTTTTATAATATCTTATACTTTTCTTACTGTGCTTCGACAGGTTAGAAATGGATATATGATTTTTTTCTGTTTGCACCCCAAAAATTTGACCCTTTCAATAGGAACACCTTGTTTAGCACTCTAAAACATCCTAGCAATTTGATACTAGTGCTAAAGATGGTTATGGTTAGCTGACCTGCGTTTGATAATTGGTCCGAGTTATGAAAACACTAGAAGTGCCTAAGTGGATCAGCTCCAACTCAGGTTGTGCCAAAAGAGGATGAATACTTATCATATGAGGATGTGCTTTGGCTTGACAGATCCGACGAGATTGACTTACCGAGAACATACAACATTTCCGCTAACTTCAACATGGCCGAACTGACGTTATATTGCAAGGAGATAAAAACTTGGATGGATGAGGTCGCATCTCCTCCAACTCTGGGAGACTGATGTGGGAGCATCTCTCGCACTGATGCGTGATCACGAGTGTTGGGGCTCAAAACCACTTTTGGGCACATCCAGACGGCCTGGGTTAGTGTATTGAGAACCAGTTGGTTCTTCCAAAGGAAGTACCACCTCTTTCAAGTTAGAGGGGTCCACTCATAGTTATCCTATTACCATATATTTGATTCCTGTGATTTCGATTTTCAATTTTGAATGTGTTTGACAACCGATGTCTCATGTTTTCCCATCTAGGGATGTATCCAAGGTCGAGTGGTGCTCCGATTGTTTCTCGTTCTAAGGGATGGATTCTCCTCCATGTGTTGAGGGGTGCTCAAGCTGTATCTCACTCTTAAGGCGGTATTTATCCTTCCCTAACTCCTCTGCATCCCTCCCGCTCCAGTACCACACATCTCTCATCACATTAGCTGTCCCTAAATAGATCTTATTTGTTGTTTTCACTACTGTTTTTCAATTCCAGCCACCTATCCTCGTTGTCGCCGCCTCGGACAGCTGTCGTCTTGTTGTCCAATAGTTCCCCGTATCCTTCGTCATTACCGCCTTCATTCCCTCTCTGGTTCCGCTGCGACTCTAGCCCTCCCAATTATTGTCCTTGCTATTATGACCCTTCTCCTCCACCTCCTCTCAGCCTTTTTCCTTTGCTTGAGCAGCCTCGTAACTCCGTAGCCTTACTGCACTACCGCTGCCCAACCGTCCTACATCACCGCCACAGCCTGTCGTATTCCCATTTTGCTGCTGACCCAAGGTCTCACTCTCTAACCACTCTTTGCTACCTCTTAGGAGGCCCAAATTTTTGTAGATCACCCTGCCCTCCTTCCCCCAATCCAAAGGTTGAGTGGTGCTCAAGCTGTCTCTCGCTTTTAAGGCAGTATTTATCCTATCCTAACTTCTTTGCATTCCTCCCGCTTCGGTACCACACATCTCTCCTCACTGTAGCTGTCCCTAAATAGATCTTATTTGATGTTTTCACTACAGTTTTCCGATTCCAACCACATATCCTCGTTGTCGACGCCTTGGACAACCGTCTGCTTGCTTTCTAGTAGTCCTCTACATCCTCTGTCGTTGCCGCCTTTATTCCCTCTCTGGTACCGCTGCGACTCCAGCCCTCCCAATTATTGTCATCGCTATTCCGGCCATTCTCCTCCACCTCCACTCAGCTTTTTGCCTTTGCTTGAGCAACCCGTAACTCCGTAGCCTTACTGCGCAACCGCTGCCCAACCGTCCTACGTCGCTGCCACAACCCGCCATATTCCAATTTTGTTGCCGCCCCAGTGTCTCACTCTCTAACCATTCTTTGCTACCCCATAAGAGGCCCAAATATTTGCAGATCAACACCACTTTCCCGCCCCGCCTCCCCCCGCCCCAGCCCTAACTTAGGTTTGTGTTGTCAATAGTTGCAATTTCAATTTTCCTATACTTAGTTGTAATTTCCTTCATAAATTCAACAATAATATTTGTTTTTCTAGTGTTGTTTGGGCTAGCTCCAATATCATTATTTATCTATATAATGGACACATCATATTTGTGTGGTTTGCATATTATCATTAAAAAATATGTAAAACATAATAAACATAAATCTTCATTATCTTTAGCTTTAGGAATTAATTTTAATATATTTATTCATGATGAAGCATATTAGTATTTCAACATTTATCATTATATGTTTCTTATCGAGTGTATCATTCATTAGTTGTTTGCATTTAATTATTTATAGGAGTTTGCATAATGAGAGTTGGAGATACATGAAAATCTAAATTGGCTAAGATAATAATTTATCGAAACCCTGAATGGTTTTCTACAAGAATCCCGAGTAAATTAACTGCTAGAAAAGTATAATTATATAGAGTGATACAATAAATTAGGATGAATACTTACAAGTCACTAGTTAGAGATACCAAAAAACTATTGTATTGGTCCAATTTTTAATTTTTTTGACTTTACATCATGATCATCAACCAAAATTTTGGATTCTTTTTTCTTATAATCTTTTTTGGGATTCACATATAGGGTTATCAATAATCTAATTTTTAGTTGATCTGATTTTGTGTCAAGACCCGCTTGAAAGCTCAAGTTCATTTGATTCAGTCTCGAGCCAAATTTGTTTACTAGTCAGCATAATCCAATCTATATTAGAGTCTTACATATCTTATTATATATGAGTTGAGTTCAATCCAAGCTAAAAATTGATTTAATCTTATTCAGTTTTGATATCTTAAGACAAATTTAAATCCAATATGAATTCATATGCTCACATATTTAGATTTATGTTTATGTTAATAGATAAACATATGTTGCATCAATTTAAATCTAAATTTATTTATAAATATGTGTGTATATGCATTCATATGTGCATGTATATACATTTCTAATGGATTCAAGCTGCCTCGATCTAATCCATTCTCAACTTAAATCAAATTTTATCTGAGGTGCGTGTGGTTTATTTTTCATATCATTGACTTTGCTCCATGTTTGATCTGTGGCAAGGGTAGTTCAATTTTTGAGCCAAATTCATTTCCTTCCTTACATCCAACATTTAATGTACGCAACTTTCAGACTTTATATGTTTTATTTTTGGAACTATTATTAAAGAAGAAATGATTCTCACTATCCATGATATATATTGAAATTAGGGTGATGATCCAAGAAATTTTTAGGAACCATAATTATGGTTATGTTTGCCTGATAAATGTCAATTAAATAATTCATCGTAGTTGAATTTTTGGAAGTTGGACATATTGACATGTGATTGTAGCTCGAATCCATTCACCTTATTCTCCCATCATCACCGGCGTGTACTTCTCTATTCGGTTCAATTTTTGCCTAGTTACTCACTCATGGTAGACTTCTGTTTTATGGGATTTTCTAATATTATTGCTGCTTTCTCTCCCATGCATTTTCTAGCCTATTGGCACCCAGTCTTGTGATAGTTTCTGCTCCCTTAAGATTTCTTTGTTTCGGGATCTCTTTTTTAAGTTTCTTGCGATGTAATTCTTTGGCTGTGGCTTTTGTCATGCAATGTTTTTGGGATTACGTGGTAGTATAGTGGCGCCTATTTATCTTTCAATTTTTTTATAATGTAAATTGTTGGTGAATTTAACGATGAATATTTTTCTTAGCTCATGCAAAAGTCATTTTACTTGAATTTGATTTTTCATTGAATATATGCATTTGATGTTTTCAAATTCTCAATTGTTTTTTCTGTTAGATGACTAGTAATTATTTCTTTTTTTTTTATTTTGGAATGAATAATTGTTTACATTAAATTTTTATGGACTGCAAATTTGAATGCGTGCATCTGCTTGTAGATTCTCATCAAGGAAATCCTATACATGAAAACCTCCATCACATATTATTGCAGAATTGTTAAGAATGTGGCAAAGATTGGTCATTTGGGGTATATTCTGCTCCTCAAATTAACATTGAACAGTCATGTTTAATAGGATTAAATCAACGCAACTATAGATAGGGAAATGTATTCTTCATTAAAAATATTAGCGAATGTATGTTCTTGTTGCTGTCTATCCGATGAAAATATGCTATTTTACATGTAAATTGTATGTTATATTTTTTAGGATTAAGGGGAACTAAATAACCAAAACTTGATGTGAATAATGGTTATTTTTTCCTTGCTGAGGTGTGTCGGTCAACTTTTTGATTTTGAAAATATTGAAAATAATTTTTAAAATTTAATTTAAATATAAGAGGTATATATTTTTGGTTTTGAAAATAGCGTGTTTTAATTTTTGAAAAATGAGACCAAATGGATCTTATTCGACCAATAGTTTGTATAATCGTGTTCGATACCGTGAATACTATACATTTCCAAAAGGTGAGTGTATGACTCAGCGATAAACCCACCCAATCCTGCAAACTAAGAGATTTGTGACATCCGTTTGGTCTGCGAACTTTTTATGCGTGACCGACAAGTTCTCCTATCTAATACAAATGTTAGATAGAGTTTATTTTACCTGAGTTTCAAATTCCCTATAGAGGCAAACCCTTATAGTTAATTATATCCCAAATGATGGGAGTCACATGATAAAACTTTCGATAATGATCAGAGGTATTAGTCTTCAAGATTTCAAAGTTTAAGTTTTCACGATAGAACGTGTAAGAACAAATGAGAGTGACTCAAATGGGAACATTTATTTTCAGGAGTCCAAAGGAAGGAACGGGTAGGAGATGTCACAGATCCTGAGGAGAAAACTCAGTGACTTCCCAGACTATCCTACTGTGTGACTATGTTTTGGAGAAGATGTTATTTGAGGGTTCAATCCTGTCAATTTTATTATTTGAGACTTACATTTGTATAATGAATGATTATGCAAATAGTCCGCAAAGAGATGAGGGTTTACGTCGTAACGAACGACATCCTCAAAACCTAAAACGAGTTAGGATTTACGCTGCACAACATAGTTGTACAGGTGTCTAAAGCGGATCTGTCTAAAGAGGATATGAGGATTTACGTCGCGCTAGGCGAGCTACCTCGATGTCCTATAGGTTGTTATTTAGACTAATGAGAGAGTTAATGCTGAAGAAGATCCTCTTGCTGCTCGATCCAAATTTCTCGCCGTGCTGCCCACGAATTTTTTTCCGAACTTCCTGCTGTAGCGATAACTCCAGAGTTTAAGTGTTTAAGATTGGTGATTTTTGTTTTCTGGTTTTGGTGTCAAAGTTTGGTTTTGTTTTGTTCTTTTGTTTTTGTTTCGATTTCAATTCTGGTTTTGCATGCAGAATAAGCAAATCACAGGTAAATAAATATACTTGAAAAGTAAAATGCAGTAAAGTAAAATGCTGTAAATAAACTGTAAAAGTGTACTTGGGCTTCTGCTACTGTTGCTTTATTAGTATTGCGAGCATAGTATGATTTGCAACAGAATTAAATAAACTTGCAAGAAAAATAAACGAGGCGAGAAAACTCAACACGAAAGTCAGAAAATGAATCGTAGAAATCACAAACAAAATAAACCCGTAGCCACATATGAAAAATCAGGATTGGTGTAAGACATTGGTAAAAGTGGGGGCTCAGAGCTGGACTGTGTGTTTCTTGATCTTGAACAAGAGTTACCAGCCCGACAATCTACGTAGGGTAGTCCTTAACCTTGACCCAAATGACTAACAATGAACCTTTATAAATTTTCATAGAAAAATTCTTTGATTTTCATGCAAAAGTTGTTTAAGTCTTATTTATGCAGAATTCTTTTTAACATGCAAAAGAGATTTTTTTGTTTTATTTTTGTAAATATTTTGTAAAGTTGTGTAGTTCGCAGACTAATCACTCTAATCGTGCTATAACTACTGACAATCTAATTCGTCGGGGGCAATGATCCCACCAAAAATCGACGAATAGTTTCATTGATCTTTTCCTCTCCCTTAGTGAAGATCCTCGAGGTAGGAGATACTATTCAAATAATCTCATTTTGTATCTCTCGTTTAAGTACACATAAACAATGTCGTCATCGTCTTCGCCACCTAGACCCTAGACTTATACTAGTCCGATGATCCATATGTGGTGTTAACAAATTTCTCCAATTGTCAGTAAAATTTTAGTGTAATATCCAAGCTTAAATGTTGGTGCACTGGGTTTCATTGTAGGTTAAGTCATTGCGGGAATTTCACTGTTGATTTAATTAAGGAAGCACGAACAACGTCTCGGTGCATCATCATGTCTAGTGTCTTAATCAGTTTGTGAATCAGAGTCAAGTGCCAAATTTCATTATTTATTCGAAAATTAGGTGGATGAACGTTCATTTAAGGTGTGCTCCTAAAATCTGGGAAGCCTGTATTGAAAAATAGGTGGGTGAATTCTCACTTAGGGTTTGCTCTTAAAATCTAGGAGACCTACATTGAGAATTAAGTAGATGAGTTCTCACCTAGGGCGTGCTTTTAAAATCTAGGAAGCCTACACTTTAACTTGTGCCTAAAGTGATTTAAAGTGTTATACCCCCAATTAAGTGTTTTCCAATTAATACTCAAATATTTCTCAGTGTCTTCCAAGTAATTAAATCTGAAATTCTCATTTTTTTTAACTTAACTATTTAAAAATAAATAAAACAAAAGAATGAGGCCGACCCACTTCCAAAACTATTAAATCTGAAAAGGGGGAAAACAATAAGTGAATCGGCCTAAAAACGTTGAAATGATAATCAAGTGAAACCCAAAACAGTCAATAAAGCTCTCCAAATCCGACCCCAAAATGATAGACAAAGCTCTTCAATTCGAGCCCCAAAACAGTAAATAGAGTTATTAAAATTCAGCCCCAAAACAATAAATAGAGTTATCAAAGTCCAGTCTCAAAACAGTAATATAATTATCAAACTCAACCCCAAAACAGTAAATAAAGCTCTCCAAATCCGGCCAAAAAACAGTAAATAGAGTTATCAAAATCCAGCCCCAAAACAGTAAATAGAATTATTAAACTCAACCCCAAAACAGTAGGCAAAACTCTCAAAATCAGCTCCGAAACAGTGCCAAAATGATGCCTAAACGATGTTAAAACCATGCCAAAATTAGCCCACAAAATGCCCCAAATAACACAACTATGTTTCAAATAATACCAAATAGAAAAGTTCTCACAACATTTTTAACACCTCCGAACAGTAATTTACAGCATTTGTAAGCTACCTACAGCAGCTCAAACCACAATTTTGGCATCCAAACAACTCTCACAACTGTCCAAAATATCTCATAGCACTCCAAGACCTCTCACAACATTTTTAACACCTCCAAATAGTAATTTACAGCACTTGTAAGCTACCTCCAACAACCCAAACCACAATTTCAGCACCCAAGCAATTCTCACAGCTCTCCAAAAGGTCTCGCAGCACTCTAAGAGCTCTCACAACATTTTTAACACCTCCAAATAACAATTTACAGCACTTGTAAGCTACCTACAACAGCCCAAACCACAATTTCAGCACCCAAATAATTCTCACAGCTCTCAGCACCCAAGAAATTCAATAATTCTCACAGCTCTCCAAAAGATTTCATAGCACTCTAAAAGCTCTCACAGCATTTTTAACACCTCCAAATAGTAATTTACAGCACTTGACAACACCTAAACATTAATTCCCAGTTCCTTACAACACCCAAACATTAATTTTAAGCAACCTATAGCTCTCAATGACTCCCAACATCATTTAATTAACAATAAACAACACTTTTAAAAGCAAGAAAATAATCACATGCATACCGTGCTAAAAAAAAGACTTATGATAGTATTGAATCGGAAATTTGAACCCGCACACCCACTAATATTGGGACGTTTACATACTTGTCACTCAATTCAGATGTACTCGCATATCTTACACATAAACCTTGTATTTATAATTATAACGGTTTGGTGCTAGAAATCTATGCATGAGAAAGTGGATTTCACTTTTGACAAAGAAGAAAAAAAGCTATTTTCGATATGAAATTAAAGATTTGAGTGCTATGTAACAATGAAAGCTTAGGTGAGATATATAAATACAACAGAATTGTGTACCATGTATGTAAATGCCCTCAAAATTAGCTGCAGGTGAGTCAAGTAAAAGTTATTTTATAATCCACGATATCAATGTTTAACCTGTGATGCTTGAACATAAGGAATCAATACACATAAATGCTCGTCAAGTAAAGAAAATTGGGAGAAATCGTTTCTTCTAATGCATGTTAGGGCATGATGTGTTTATGCAGGTATAAGACCATTTTAAGTGATTTGAATATCCTCCTAGTAATGGAATTGTTGATCAACAGATGAAGCAAAATAAATTTAACTGTAAATTCATATGATAGTACATATTCGAAATAAAGAAAAAGGCAATAGAAAGGATTTGCATATTAAGGATTGCCAATAAAAAATGTGTCTACAAAATGATTTGAAATAACAATGATTTAGTTGATTTAATCTAGTGTTTACACAAAAAATGGAAATCAGATCAGGCAATTTGTCTTATAGTTCAAAGACTTGTGCAATATATAACCTATCAATTTCCATTTAGAAAATAAAAATGAAAACCACCTGCAACTTTAGTTCATGTCGTCTAAGCAGTTTAATTAGAATAAACGGTCACTGGAGATGAGGGAAATGTGAAATGAATATGCATATTCAAAATACCTGAATTGGCCCAAAGGTAAGCCTTTGAAAACCAAAGTATCTGATGCCTCCAAAATTATTTTGGTACATTTCGAACGTGATGAAGCTTCCGGGAAGACGATGACCTCGGGCTTTGAGGAATGAGGAAGAGGTGAACTGAGAGCTTTCTGTGGAGGTGAGAAGGCTAGGGCTTCGGTGCAGTGAGGCAGACTTGAGCGGAAGAAGCCGAACAGGGGTCTTCGGTCAGGGGAGGAAAGCAGGCGTCGAATGCGGGGGGAGTGGAAGCAAGTTTCAGTTTTGGCGTAGAGGAAGGAGGCGAGGGCTTCGACGTTCGCAGAGAGGAGCGAGGGTTTCTCTCGAGCGAGGAAAAGGCGAGGTTTCTTTTGAGTGAGGAAGAGGCAAGGGGATTTCGGTCACGAGGAAGAGGGGAGCGGGAGAAGAAGAGCGGGGGATTTGACGCAGGAGGCGGGATCGAGCAGACGAGTTTTTTTTTTGGTGCAGGGAGGCGTGATTGAGCAGAGAGCAGGAGGAAGGAGCTAATGGGAGAGAGTTCTGTCGAGCGGAGCCCAGGCGAGCAGGGGAGTCTGAATTGTATAGACGAAAATTCAAGGGAGCCGTTACGTGAAAGCTTTGGTGGGGAATTGAATACTTCCCTTTGGTGTATGCGACTCAATTGGAAAATAATAGCACATGATTATTTTCAATTAATACGAGATTTAAATATTCTGTTTAAATTTTGAAATTCAAAATTTGAAATTCTGTGAGATGGTGATCAGCCCGAATCGAGCCCGAGTCAAACCTGGGTTGAGCCCGGGCCCGCGTCACACTAAAAAAACACACATCGATTTTCGTGCCATTTATGCTCGCGAGTAACCCTAGCAATATGGGTGTACTTCCTGGCTAAAATTGACGTTCCAGACGCGTCGGCACGGTCCGTTTTGTCATCCGAGATTGTCCAGACAATTTTGCCGGCAATCGGGCCAAAAATGTATCAACTTCGTATATGGTGTAGCGAGTGCGTTGCTGACCAAAGGAAAAATATGTTGAGATTTTCATACATATTTTACACTGTTTTTGATGCTATTGCACTTTAAAGAAGGGTATTTTTGATGTTTTGTTGCAGGTAGGATGAATTATGATCATTGGAAAAAAAGATACAAAAAAGAGCGAATTTGGAGTGAAAAGAACCAAAATATGAAGAATTGAACTAGGGCACCGACGGCGAGCCCAACGACGCCGATGATGAGCTTTTCCTGATTTTCCTGAGACTCCAACCAATTATTTTAGAAGGTCCGCCGACGGCTCCCTCGAGGCCACCAACGACGAGATCGACAGTTATCTCAACAAGTGCATTGAATGTGGACGATTTTTTGATGGATGCTTAGGCAACTCTTGGAAAAACTCTTCTACAACTTTAAAAGAAGATTTTGGTCGAAAATTGAGGGGAGTTCGAAGATTCGAACAGCGTCCAAGAGTTCCAGTAGTGTGTAGAGAGTCTAATTTAGGGTTAGATTGTGAGTAATTCTTCGAGAGATTGTAAGAGTGGAGGGAAAGTGGGAGATTTTTTTCTACTTGTCGCTTCGAAGAAGAATTCTGTGTGCTGTAAAGAAAGGAAAAGATTCAGAGGAATTTCGAGGAGTTTGCTTGGGGAGAAATTATAGATAAGTGTTATTTACTTGTTGTAGTTTGTATGACTTTGCTTTTATATATAAATTTCGAGTTTTGTTGTGCCTTCACCATGAGTTCTGAGTACTTTTCTCTGTCTTTCTCATTGTCTTGAGATTTGTGAAATGGTGATTTGAATTGGTGAGTGAATTTGTTGAGCCATGAAAATGTTAAAGAAGTTGTGATAATCTTTTCACTTCGATCTTAATTTACTTTCAATCTGGCCAATTGATTTGTTAAAATATGTTGAGTTTTACAACTAAAGTG
>NW_018164666.1:1149737-1185164 GCF_001263595.1 Phalaenopsis equestris
CGGGTGGAGAATTGAAAATTTTAGAGTGACAGACTAAAATCCCCAATTCGATTCTATCGTTTGGGTGCTGAAGTGTAGATATTAGCCATCAGGCGAGGGGAACGTGGGAGCTCCGAAGTAAGAGTCAGTATCCTCCCAGCCTAGCCGCAGATTCAGTAAACAAGTGTAGGATTAGTCAATGTTCTTTATGCCTGGACCAAAGGGTAAAGAATAGATATGGTCTTATTTGACACAATCCAATTTGAACTAATTCACTTTAATTTCTTGACAAGGAGAATGATGCTTTCTTATATCTTGAATTTCACATTAGAATCTTTATTAGTAGAATTAGTTATTTAAGAGTTATTAAAATTACATATTTATTTCAATTGCCTATTAGTGACAGATAAACAATTTGAATTATATTGTTGTGATTAAGTATTACTTTTCTAAAATCTTAGTTCGTAGCCTCTAATATTATTCCTGGTGGGATCGATATCTAAGATTCTATTAGAGCCCTGTATTACTTGAGCGATACGTATACTTGCATTATTTTTAAAGGAATAAGTGTGACTTTACTATTATTGAATATTTTATACGTCCATATTTATCTTGTATTTTAAGCATATATAAAGTCTCTGTATCATTTATTAATGTCGTTGCTGAGGAATTAAGGAATTAAATCTTCTAGCAGCAGTATTAAATACTTGTATTTTTAAGCATATATAAAGTCGTTGTCAGTTGCTGAGTCACAGATGGTTCATCTAAGGCCGTCCAATCCTGTAGGAATTCATTTTTGGGCCCTCTACATGTTAAGCCTTAGCCCTTGCAACTAGAAGTCGAGTGCTTGGGACCTCTCATGCGAGTTTTCCACAAAAAATGAGTCAAGAAGTGGCTTGAAGCTCTACGGGAGGTGGGCTCCATTACTAGTCCGCTAGGATGGTCAACCAGGAACTCTAATAAGGGATTTTAGGAATAGTAAACTAAAACCTCACTAAAAAAATGAGGTCAACAAGGTGCCAGCTAAAAGATGTGCGTCACATCCTATTTATTGTGCAGAAATTTTTTTAATAAATCCTTTGTAGGTAGTTAATTATGCCTGATTTAAAGTGTCGTTTTGCTGCTAAAGGGAGCTTGCTTTTGTCATTTTTTTCTGATTAATATTGTTAGATCAATTTCTCCAATCTGAAAAGAATTGATGGTCAGCAATACATAAGACACAGTTATGACTATGAGAAGGGAGCTCAGGTTGTAATGGGAGATTGAATGAACTTTCTTCTTATTTTGAATCCCATCCTCCCATCTGCTTGTTCATTCCCTCTCTTGTCCCTTACAGTATTTGTCTAACTAAGCTTTTTCTACCCCTCTTTTAGTTGTTATTTCATCTCCCATTCCCTTTCTTGTCTTCTTTTCTTTCCCATCCCTTTTTGATTTGCTCTGGTTCATTGAGTTTTCATCTTAATGAAGCTCAATTAGTCCTGTGTTTCCTTTAAACATATACACTGGTTTCATGGTTTCATTGTTAAGCTGACCAGCTAGTCAATGATTTAGAATTTTGAATACATTTTGCAATTTCCTGTGATTTTTTTTCCATTTGAGATTGCTTTGCATAATAATTTTTTTTTCCTTTTTCTTCTTATAGTTAACTTTCAGCTCAGTTTTATGCTGTTTTATGATGTTTGGCATATTATTTAAATTTTGCATTGATAAATAAATTGTTTGTCCTTTCAGGTATGAAATTCTGATTGAAAATCTTATGGATCCTGCTCATGTACGATATTCACACCACAAAATAATGAGAGTTTCTAAACAGCGCTCATCACTTGCCAGATATGCACTTCTTAGCAAATTATTATATTATATTTGATCTACATGATGTTATTGATGTCCTTTGAATGATTTTATAAACTCAATTTATTCTTGTTTTTTTCTTCTCTGTTGAAAGATTAGTTCCTATAGTTGTTGAAAGTTCTTCTCCAAAACTTAATTTTAGCTTTGTATTCATCACCAACTTGTGCACAGTTCACCCTATCTTTAATTATTATTTCTTTTTTTCTAAAATAGAGAAATTACAAACTTTCACAGATCGTGAAGGAGGTGTGCCTATAGTGATTACGCTAGAGGAATCAGATATTAATGGCTTCCTTGCAAAGCAAGAATTTGGATATGGCAAGTTTGTTGCTCCTTGTTTATTTCATATGTTCCCTCCCTCAGGGTCTAATAATGGATCCGCTTCATCTTCAGACAGCAAAGCGGTAGCTGTATTGTTTTCTTTAAATGTTTTATTCTGGCTAGTTTTTTTTTTTCTTTTTTCCTTGTAATATCTTCAAATTTTTTTATTAACCTTTAATCACCTACATTACTGCAGGATCAACGAAGATTTCTTATTGTTGTCTACTGCATTCCAGTTAGTCCTGGAAGAAGCAGATTGATTTGGTCCTTCCCAAGAAATTTTTCTGTTTGGATTGATCAAATTGTTCCACGCTGGATGTTTCATGTCGGGCAAAATTTAATCCTTGATTCTGATATGCACCTCCTCCATGTAGAGGTAACGCTCGGTTAGCATCGAAAATTATTATTGTGATGGAAATCTAAGCTTGCTTTGCTTGTTAGTCAAGTGGACCAACTTTAATTAGAAGTTAGATACCATTGAACTATTGTTTCTTTTTTAAATTATTATCAAAGGCCAAATTTGTTTTGTAGTCGGTCATTCTATTAGTAAACCTATTTGGACCAAATTTTCATACTGTTCTTGTTATCTTAGTATAGATATTAAAATTGGACTGCTTAAACAAAAGTAGTTTTCCACTGTTTGGTTTGAGCTGTTGCACAAATCCTGTAGCAAATAGTAGTCTAAACAAGTTATGAAGAGGTCATATAAATGACTTTTAACATTCATATACATATGCGCATATCTAAATATTTTGGATTAATTGTGGGCTATTTATATAATTTATTACATATTAAATTGAACCACAAAGTCCATAGGCTTTTACCCAGGCAACAGAAGAAGCCTCGATAGATTTTATATTTAGTTGATTTAAATACTCTAAACGGTTGTAGGTATTGGGATTTTGGGAATCTCCTCTCGAATCATTTAGTATCTTACTTGGGTTGTTTGCATTTCTTGATTGATATGTGATGAAATATACCCTCGTCTTCCTGTGTTTTTTTTTTTTTTTTGGTTTGTTTGAGAATTTTGGTGGCTTTGCCATTCCTGCGAGAACATTAACTTTTTGCGTAAAGCTATATTGTAAAACTTGAGTTTTCTTGTGCCTTATGAGTGCGGGTGTACTTGGGATATAGGAAAGGCTGGCGAGGCTTATTTCATTGTTGATATTGGTTTATATTCACCCTTCTCTCTCATGGACACAGGCTTGATTGTAGTAAATCACATAAATTATAGTGTCTATTTTTTTTAAGGTTTTCTTTCTCTTTTATACTTGCGGCTCATTGTACTCGATGCTAGTGATGCTTCATTATTGGTTTGACATTCTTAGTGTAGCAAAATAATTAGAGTGCAGTTTGGAGTGTGATGTCTGTGCAATTTTAGATTGACAATTTTTATCGGTTACAGAGTTTTGCTCTTTAAAGAATCAAAATGCTTTGCATTTACCAGGATTTAATCAGCTTCTAAATTTGACATGCAACTATTACTTGCTGCTTAGCCGACCATTGAGAGTTGGCCAATATTTTTGAGTTCAGCTATATCTTCTAATGTCATGATTGTTATGTTATTACTGTTGATTCTGGCAAAGTTGAGGTTTCCACACAAACCTCCATGATTTCTACCATCGCACATTCCACTTCAAGTTTGTTATTTTACAATCAAAAGGTTTTCCAAAGAACTGTCATTGAGTTCTCCATATTATATTTGTTAGTGACAAGAACCGTGGAATGAAACTTACCTAAATTAATTGTCCGCTTTCTAACAGTTAGCCACACAAGAAATTTTTCTTATTTATGAGAATTATATAATTTTTATGGTTCTGGACTTTTTATCAAAATTTCAAGTCGTAATCTTGACTCGCAATGTCAATCTAAGGGCTCAAGTCAGATCCCTTAAAAATCAAGGCAATACTTGACAGCCAACCCAACTTCTCTATCTCTTATGCTTGGTGTTTTTATGACTTAGCTATTTTGTGGATATTTCATTAAGAACTTTAGTATTATTACCAAACTTTTGACAAGTATTTTGAAAAGGGTGAATTTTAATTGGATAACCTATTGTGAAAGCATCTGAAGTGATAAAGTGCAGTTTTGAGACTCCTTAATTTAGAAATTTTTTGAGATATTTTGTGATGTTTCTGGAGTTGATGTAAGTGGTGGTCTTAGATGAGAATATCGTCCAATCCCTTATTTTAGTCAGAATTCAAATAATGCTAAGCGGACATTATTTATTTATGATATGGAATTTTAGGTTTCAATGATGCTTTTAAATATTAACAACATTATTTACTGCCAAATGAATTCATTTTCCTTTTTTGTTCTCCTGGTTGTGAAATATATAAATACTAAATAGTAGCAGTCATATCAGATGGCTTGAATACATTCAAGATTACATTTTGGTCTTTAAATCATCCAGAATAAAATAAGATATGTAATATTCGCCATTTCCTTACTCTTAACCTCATTGTACATTGATATGCTTGGTTTTTGCAGAATATGAAGAGTATGTAGCATGCCCTGACTTTCATTTGATTTATTAGATCAGAAGGATGTAACATGCATTTCTTTATTCACATTTTTTAGTTCTAGATAGATAATTTTATAAAATTGGTATGCTTTGCATTCAAAGTTTTTTATTTGTCGTTATATTATTTAGGAGTGCATGATGGTAGCTTGTCAAGCTACTTTGATTAGTATAAAGTCATATACTTGCTTGAGTGTACGACTGGTTATTGCTACAATTGTTATTTAGGTTTATGGATGCCAAATGAGAAAAAAAACTGTAAAACGATGTACCGGCATGTACACCACTTTCTGTCCTTTCAACTCCATAATTTGATTTGTCGATCAATTTTATATTTGAATTTCCTATGACTATTTGTTGTCATAATAGCATATAGATAGTAGATAAGTTTTCTGAAACATCTCCCATCATTCCATTTATTAAGATTTATTGAAGTACATATCTAGCAAAATTTTCCTTTGAGAAAATAATTAGGTTATTCCAAAAATATTCCCTCTTAAGGATTCGTATTAGATCCTAATTGTAGGTATTGAAAGTTTGTGTTGGGATTTAGGACAACATTTGTTTTGTTTGTTTCTATAAGGTCATTGGTATCAAGTTGTTGTGAATTTTCTCGGTAAATGTGTGAAATCTGCATGGGTTACATGCATTTCTTAGCATATATATGATAATGACTCGTACGCTTTGAGATTTCCATAAAATAAAAGGGGAGCTCTTATTTTTTTCTTTTTTGTTTTTCTTAATGATCTTTCATAATGACAATTATGCAGAAAATTGTCAAAATGGTTCCCTGATTCTTTGCGGGGAGGCATTTTAGACCCCGAGTAGTCCCAAGTCTCTTCTAACGAGGGCTAAAGTAGTCCTCTTTGGAGATTATTTAAACTCATATTAAAAGAGTATGAGGATTAAGTTAGCACATGGAAAGACTCAGGGACTAGAATGACCCAATGCAAATAATCAGGGTACTATTTTGACACTTCACTTGGTCATTTATAACACCTTCCACTTCCATTGGTGCTAATCAAAGTCCGGATTAACAGGAGCGATATATTGCTGAGATTGGCCCTTCCAACTGGGAAAAAGCTTGTTTTGTGCCAACGAAGTCGGACGTCATGGTTACCGCTTTTAGAAGATGGTTTAGAAAATACTCAAACTCTCAGGTTGACTGGGCAAATAAGTCTCTAGGCTCCCTACTTCCTACTCCTCCTAGAGAGCAGCTTATGGACAGGTATCCTCGAGACGAAGCCATGACACTTCTAAATGGCAGCCATGTCGTCTCGAACATTTTGCAGAACGCTTTAATATGCCCACTTCGAACATGTTGGAGACAGCTTTAGACTTTTCATGAGCACTTACTATAGAGATGTTGGACACATAATATACTTTTGTATTTCACTCATCTTAAAGCATGTCTATAGATTTGAAAATACACTTTGACATTCTAAACCTGTTTATATTTCCTGCAATTTTTTGAAAATATTTTATTTGTAAAAAAAATTGAAATTTCTTTCTTTGATTTGTCTCAGGTATTGGACTCATGTTGTGCAGTGCAGCAGCTGTAGTGTGGCTTTGAAGTTGCTGAAAGTACTCGAAACCTCTCTTCCAATGGTTACATTAATCTTGATTGGAGTTGTGGCCGCTTCCAATCAAAATATGATTTCTGCAGCAGTAAGGACTGCATTGGTCTCCATTGCAGTAATCTGTTTTGCAGCTTCCAAGTGGCTCTCCCACTTCATATACAAGACCTTTTATTTCCATGACTATAACCATGCGTTCGTCTGACGCCGAAGCTCCAGCTCTCGAAAAAATATTACATCCAAATTCCGGATGTAAGTTTTTCCCAGCTCTCTTTTCTACAAATCAGATATAGTTTAGGTGCCCAATCCTAATATTTAATGTTTTGAATGATTGGTATGTAAAGCCCTCTTTTATGTATTTACAGAACTCCCAATTCTTTATCTTTGCATGCAATTCTTAAATTGTTAATATTAAGTCAAAAATATAAAATGTGAAAATATATATTTTTATGCAATTTTGTGAAATGTTTTGGTGTTAGATTTATAAATACATAAGAATTGGGTCGTATTCATTAAAAAATTTCTTAGATGGATATTATATTTTATGGAGAGGTGCTTATCTTGCTTTTGTACCAAGGAGTTGAATTTTTCAGGTTTTTTTTTATTGGATGCCAGCAAGAGGTATTCTCTGTTTGGAAGGGTAGGTAATTGAAAATATTATCTTGCCAACACTTTGTCATTTCTTTTTTTTTTATTACAAAAAAATGATAATTTTATATATTTTTTAAAATTTATTTTCAATTATTTTTTCAATTAATTAGTCTACTTGCAAATTGAATATTAATTATGCTGTTTTGATTTTAATAATGTTAATTTGTAGTAAATTTTATTATAGATGATCATTGGCCAGTGGTTGATTTGAGCTTCAATCGTGGGCATTAGTTTTTTTTTTATTATTTAATTGCAGTAACTAAGCCTAATATAATTATTCAATTAATTTATTGATTATTGATCGTTAATTATTATTAATTATTTAACTATGCTAATATGGGGATAATTAGATTTTCTTTTTTGAATTGGTGATATTGTTCAAATGCTGGTTTTAATTAAGGTGCGTTTGGGGAGTTGTTTTTGTTGCTTGCCATTTTCAAAATGCCAGTAGGGGTCGATTGGGTGTGTCGTTTTTTTGTTGCTTTTTAGCGTTGATCATTGGTGGAATGGTGAAAGCTGATACGAAAATAGACGAGCACGTTGTCACGGACAAATAGTCTCACATCGACTAGGTGTAGGGCCGAAAAACAGTATTTAAGTCCTGGGCTGCCCACCTCTCTTAAGAGTTCTTTTGAGAGGTGGCAAGTGGTATCAAAGCAGATTACTGCCTGTCAGGTGTGTGGATTCTTCATGGTCCAGTGGGACCCTTTGTGGAGCTGATCCGTGACGAGAGCGTCACGTGATTGGGTGGAGAAGAATGTCACGGACAAATAGTCCCACATCAGCTAGGTGTAGGACCAAAAAACAGTATTTAAGTCATGGGCTGCCCAACTCTTTTAAGGGCTCTTTTGGGAGGTGACAAGTGGTATCAAAACAGATTACTACTTGCCAGGTGTGTGGACTCTCCATGGTCCAGTGGGACCCTCGGTGGTGCCGATCCGTGACGAGGGCGTCACGTGATTGGGTGGAGGAGAATGTCACGGACAAATAGTCTCACATCGGCTAGGTGTAGGGCCGAAAAACAGTATTTAAGTCCTGGGCTGCCCACCTCTCTTAAGGGCTCTTTTGGGAGGTGACTGCGTGTTGTGGTTTGATCTCCATTTTGCGTTTGTAATGTCAATGCTACCCCTTTGCTCAAATATCCCTCGTTTATTATTGGATTTTCCCATTTATTCTTCTGTCGTTGCGTTTCTAGGGCAAACTCTTGGTTCCCCTTCTCTTTGTTAGTTCTCGCTCCTGTCAGCTGTCGCCCACTCTCTCTGTATGTACATCATATCCTTATATTGTCAATTGTTGTGGTTTGATGGTTTGTGTTGGACCTTTTTTTCCCTTCTGCATGTCGGTTTACTTGTTGATAGTATGATGCTTTGGTGGTTGAGGTGCTATGTCCATTTATGTTATTTTGGTGCTTTTGTTGTTTTTCTTGCTTTGGTGATAATATTCCATGCATGCTTTGATTGTTTTATTTACCTCTTTTTGAATATACAAATGATTTTTATGAATACATTGATATGCAATGTGGGTTATTTTTAACATATATCCATCTGAATTTGTTGCGAGCCGATGCAAGCATGAAAGTTTGGGTTTAAGAGCACTCATTAATTTAATTTCCATCTCCTTTTCTTCAATTTGAAAATGTTTTTCATGGAGACAATCATGTGCACCATTGGTTGTTCTTAAAAAATATCCATATGAAATTGTTGTGAGCCAATGCAATTATGAAAAATTAGATATTAGATCAGTTGGTAATTTTATTTCACGTGCTCTTCTTCAATCTGAAAATGTTTTTTATGAAGACATTTATGTGCACTGATGGTTATTTTTGAGAAATATTTATTAGAATTTGTTCTAAGCAAATGCAAATGTGAAAGTTTAGATGTTAGGTTAGTGAGTAATTTCAATTCAAGTAATTTTAGAAGACTGCACAACAGTCTAGAGAATATTAGAAGGAAAAGCTTCGAGGAGAACTCGAATAACCTAGAATGATCTAGGGCTAAGTATGTATATAAGAGAATGATGTAGAACTATCTAGAAACTAGACTATTCTAGACTATTCTAATGTAGTCTAAATTCCCTTAGATTTGGAGGGGACTATAAATAGGAGTCCTTCGCACTCATTTGGAACCATTCAAGATTCTCAAACACTGAAGTGTTTTAACCACTCTTTCTTAGTGAAGTGTTTCTTACTCAAATATTTCTCTTTTCTCTTCTTCCTAGTGTTTTCAATTTACAAAGACGAACGTTATGAGGGTTAGGCTAATTTAGTGCCAATGTAGAGTGCTGAAGCAACACGGGTGACTTGAGATAAGTTGGTTCGTGACAAACCGCTCCAAACACACCCTAGTACTATCATAATTAATTAGTAGATTGGTTGGCCAAAGTGAATGGTAATTAAGGAATGATTTGGTTAAATACAAATTAAGCTGAAATAAATTTTAATATTTTTAGTATTTAATTATTGTAATAAAAAATTATTACATAAATAATCAAAGCAAGCATCAAATTTATCTAGACTAAGTAAAGTTTAACATTATCATTAAAAATGTAATAATATTTAATTATGGTTATTTGACTCAAAGAATAAATTATTATCAATTTATTTATTATTAATTATCAGTAACTATTTTTTATCCTTAATCTAAAATCATTTACTTTTTAATTTTACTTAAATTTATCTCTAAAAAAGTTAATAGTTAATAAATGATTATGATGATAATTTAATGAATTAGAAGGTTATTGTTGGACCTAATTGGATCAGAATATTATGTACAAACTTTGGCGGGAAGAATATTGTCATTTTTGAATTTATTTTAAGAAGATTATAATATATTATTTGATTTATAATTAATGTATTCTATTTTTCTTAAAATAATTTAAAATCCTAAAAATCATCCTAACCAAATTTTCATTTAAATATCCTTAACAAAATCTCCATTATTATTTATATGAATTAAATATGAATTGAACATTATTTCATGCTAATTAACTATTATTTATTATTATTTTCTTTTTTTGATTGCCCTTTTTTTTATATATTCATGTGCAATAATAAATAGAAAAATAATAATGCAACAAATGCCGACAAATGATTCATTGCATAAGTTAAAATAATAAATCATATGATTCTTATGTTATTATATTGATTATCTTCGTGAGAACTTCCAATTTTTTTGTGATATTTACATATAAATCATCATAAATTTTGATATTTACAATTTAGTCTTGTAAGTGATTTTTTTGAACCGCCGGGCTTATCCATTTATTGAATGGATCAAACTATTGAGAATTTGATAAAAAAAGAAAAATATTGGTAAGAATTTTATCATTAATTTTGATATTTGAGTGTAGGGCTGTCAAAAAAGCTCATTGTTCGTGAACAGTTCATGCTCAGTTCGTCAATGGGTTCGCGTTCGATTCGGTCGATAAATAAACGAGACAAGCGTGAACAATTTTTTTCGCTCGGTTAGTTAAACGAACCAAACACGAACAGTGATGCGTTCGTTCGTGTTCGAATGGTTATTATTCAAAATATAAAATAATTTAAAATAATAAATTTTATAAATTATAATATATAATAAATTAATAATAATAATATATTAATATGCTATATTGGTAATATACGAATATAGATATTTTATATTTATATAATATAAATTATATAATTAATATAATATATTATTTATATATATTAATATTAGAGATTTCAAACTAGCTCGTCGTTCGCGAACAACTCGTGTTTGACTCGTTCGTTAAGAAATGAACACGAACAGTGACTTCAAAAATAATTTCAAACAGGAGCTTATTTCAAACAAACTAAATTTCAAACGAATTAAACACGAACACAAGCTCTGTTCGTTCGTGTTCGGATCGTTTACCCCACTGTTTGAGTGTGAATTTTGAAAATGAATGTAGATTTGTAAATAGGAAGTGTGGGACGGCCTATATGTTATTGCTCCCCCGACTTTTTTATTTATTATTATTATTATTATTATTATCTTATTTTGAAATTATTGCTATTTGCTTCGTCTGGTTAAAGGAAGCCAGCCGTTCACTCCGACCTCCTCCACCACCACCATTCGGCTCTCTCGCCTCCAAATCCATGGATGCAATTACAACCACTTCCGTCCTCTACTCCAATTTCGTTTTACTCTCTTCGAAACCCTACCCTTCTCTCCGCTCCCATCTCCGCTGGTACACTCCATCAAGCTCCCACGTTTCCCGCCAAAACCTCAAGCTCAACGTCTCCACCTTTGATTCCACTTCCGTGGCCGTCCCGGCGGCTGATACCCTCTCCGCGGGTGGGAATTTTGGTGAGAAGTTTGATTGGTATGCCCATTGGTATCCAGTGGCGCCAGTGCGCGATCTCGACAAGCGGGCGCCGCGCGCGGTAAGGGTGCTGGGGATAGACCTCGTGGTGTGGTGGGACAGGGAGGGGGATCAGTGGAGAGTGTTCGATGATAGATGTCCCCATCGCCTCGCGCCGCTCTCGGAGGGGCGGATTGATAGTTGGGGTCGCCTGCAATGCGTTTACCATGGCTGGTGCTTTGACGGGGCTGGAAGCTGCAAGATCATTCCTCAGGCTCCGGAAAATGGCCCTCAGGTGAGCCTGTTATGGTCTGTATTGGTTCTTAGAGCTGTTTGTTGGGTTTCTTCCCATTAATTTGGTTGCTTGAATTTAGGAAATATATTTAAAGAACAGTGTGTTTTTTAGATTCCAGGTATACTTAGATGCAGTAGAAATGGATTTTAAGCTTAACAAGCCTTTCAGAGCCAACTGATTACTTTATTTTCACCTGTAAAATGAATGAAAATGAAAACATGATTTGCTGAATCTTGTTTTGTATTTACGAGCAACCTAACGATTCCTTAGATTTATATTTCCAGTTGGCTAAAAAATGCATCCATATTGTTAGATAAGATTAATATCCAAGGACGAAAAACAAATAATCATAGACTTTATTTAGAAATATTTTTGTAGAAGAGGGTTATTTCTTCAAGCAAATTGCTCAATAAGAATGAATAAAAAATATTGATTCATCCAAATAGTTTGGATAAGGCTAATGATGAAGATGCTGGCTACAAGTTGCTTGATCTTTGTTTATTAGGATCATTTCAGGCATTAGCGATGTTTGCTCTACATACCAAATAGCCTTGTTGCTGTCTTCTTATCTTGTTTGATTTTTGCCTATATTATTTGCATGTCAATCTCTTCATTGGGCTAGAAATTAACATATTTGAGTTGCACTTATATTGGTGCATGCATAACAAAATAAAAAAAATCATCAAAAGCTTGCATGATCATGCATGCTTTGATCTTAATGCTATGTTTCACCAAGATTTTAGAGTTAAGTTAAAAAAAAATATATGATCATAAACAACACCTTTATTCCAGCCGAACAGATGCAAGATTAAAACTGTTACTCTAGCATTAAAAACTCTCTATGCATACTTTTGTTTTTGTGAAAATGGATAACATATGATTTTTGTTAGTTTCATTAAAAAGTAAGTAACCGGAGAGTCTCCCGAGGATACCTATGTTTTTTGAAATAACTGTTTTGTTGATATACCTTGAAAACAATGCTTAGCTAAAAGTTAAATTTACATAAATGCTCTTTCATTTTGCTCCCATATATTTTATTTTTTAATAGGTACCAAAGTTGTTAGGGACTAGTATATATTGACATCCGATTAGGTTTGGTGTGATCAACTAGATAGATTTGGAGAGTAGGCTGATGAACCTAGATAAATCAAAGGAGTTGAAGAAAAATGAGGCCGAGAAAGTAAAAAAAAAATAAAAGGAATTGTTATTTGATTTGGTCTTGCATAGCCTAGTTGTTGTGTGCACAACCAAAATTGGGATCGAACACCATTGTTGTTCTCCCTTGAGGGATGCATTTTCCATTTATCATTATGTTAGAATGGTCTCCTTAACAAGTGAGACCTCACCAACAAAATCCTTTCAAGTCATGCTACTCTTGGCATGTGTTAGGATATCCTGTATTGATAAGGGTTGGCATATTCAATCTTGGATTTTTTTGCGATTTGTCACCACAATGATTATGTAGTGTACCGATGATTCTTGTACATCCACGAACCCTCTTTGCATGAAGGACAAGTACTCTTATTGAATCATTCATATATTGTCCCGTCGAGCAAGGAATTATTCTTATGTCTCATGTTTAATAAGACTTGGTCCACTAGGTCATGCTTAGGCATCCTTTAAGAACTCTGTTTTACCATGTGTGCAACAATGAATTTTCTTGGAAACTCGATAGGCTTTTCCACCCTAAATTTTGATATTCAATAGTGAATTCAAAGTTTTAGGACATGTTTGGTAATGAAGTTAGAGCAGTATTTAACCTGGATTTAATCTAAATCTTGCTAAACTATCTGTTTAGACAAATAAATTCGTGGATTTGATAAATCCAGATTTTAAGGATTTCAACTAAATCCGGGACGGGTGCTTCACATGAAAAGGATATGAAGTTATCTTCTTCCATGGTTTTGGGTAGATGAGTAGGATAAATATGAGAGTTTCGTGACGTAATAAAGTTGACATAATCAACAATTTACCCGTCGATTTTGACTCGTCTTCGGTCAAATTCAACGATTAGCTGCCGATTCTGCTCAATTATTGACCCAATATGCACTTACACATTTTTAATCACCTTAATTATGTCAGAAAATATATCTCAATTTATATCTAGCGGCTAGTGTGAACACTTACAATGAATTATGAATTATATAATATATTTTCATAGTATGAGTACTACGCAAGCATACATATCATTTCAAGTAACATAGGATTTTCCTTAAAAACCCCAGTATCGATCTTATGAGGAATGCAATAACTCTTAAAATAAACTTACAAAAATTTTATTTAAATTTCAAATTAAAAAGATAAAAGATTTAAAATGATATGTTTACTAAAAATTATTACTAAAAGAGCTTAAAAAGATAGTAAAAACTAAATGTAACAGCTTAAAAAAATATAACAACGAGTTTGGATATTATGGAAAACCTTTTTCCTTGCAAAGAGATTTTAATCTATGTAAGATTCAAATGATTTAAGACAAAATTGAGGTATTCTGAAAAATAGAAACATACCTTATTCTTTCCCCCCTCCCGGTGCTTGCAAAGAACATTAGCTATCTTAAAGCCGATTCCTTAACATCTTGATTCTACATCAGTGCTATCTAGCCTCTCACCTCTAGATGCCCATAAGCCTATGCCACTATGATGGTCGAATCCCAACGTCAGGGTACTAAACCTTAAGCCAAATTGATAAAAATCTAGCTAGTCAATCTAGAACTAACCAATTATACGCCCATCAAAACTTATCTCCTTATTTATTTGCACTCCCCCTTAGGTGATCACCATGACTCTGCCATGTTGTATCCACTAGTTGGGTGAAATAATAGTTCTTCTAGATCATTATGCTTTTCAACAGATTTTAACGTCACAAGTGATCAATTTGTAAAGTAAATGAAGATTCAATAAAAATATCATCACAATTTTTAAGAGTAAAAATAAATCTTTAAATCATCCTCATCCCATAAGATTAAGTCCCATATGCAAGAAGAAAGAAATGGAACTACTCAGAATTCATGGAGATTAAACAAAAACAAAACATTTGCATTGAAATCCAAGTCTTAGGACAAAAACTCAAACACAAATATAAAGTAGCTTATGTCTTCTCCCCAAACAAACTTCTGGAGTTTCCTCTAAGCAATCTCCAAACTTCTTCATATTAAAACACACTCACACTTACACTTGAACACAAAATATGAAAAACCTAACTCACTATTGCCGCCCAATTGAAGTTTTGAGGCTCCAAGTAGTCTTTAAATTCGGCGAAATCCTTCTCATTAAATAGAATACAAAAAATAACCAATGGTTGTTTCAAGCACCCCTCTAAAATTCGGTCAAATTTGATGTATTTTCTAGAAAGATAGTTACTGACGCTATATTGCCAGTCTGGGGCGCTATAGCGCTCTTCTCGCTCGACGGTGGCGCTATGGCGTCAAGGAGTGGCGCTATAGCGCCACACAAAAATCATCATTTTTGCACTATTTTTTTCTCATTTTCTCTAAATGTCCATTCCATATACCTGAAACAAAAAACATGCAAAATACCTTCCTTTAAAGTGCAATATCATCAAAAAATGTACATAAAAAGCTTATAAAACATGCACTAAAAACATGTTATTTTGAGGTGAATCAATTATTCCCACAATAATTAATTTAGGTAGCTAGTGTGTTGGAGAGAAATGGTTTTCTCATTTTATCCACGTAAAACAAATGTTTTACACGAATTTCAATGTCTATAAAAGCTTGTTGCGGGAGAGGGAAGGAGCAGGCAGTTTCAAATTCCAAATTTTATTTTTGTGGGAGTTAAGGAGGAAGCAAATAGTTCCCTAATTTATTGTGGTCCGACAGTATATTTTTCTTCCTCATTTTCGACTGTATATAATTTTTTTGCATTTTTTATTCTCTATAATAATAATAATATATATATTAAAATGATTTTTTAAGTAAAAAATAAATCCAAAATTTGAAAATATATTTTAAAAATTTCAGTGTTAATAATTTTACTGTTGGTATTAGTAGTAATATTATTTGTTATAAAATGTAATAATAATAATAGCAATAATAATAATAATAATAATAATAATAATAATAATAATAATAATAATAATAATAATCATAATACTATTTTTGAAGAAATAAATCAAAATCGAAAAAAAATCTTTTAGTTTTACTTTTATAACGTTAAAAAATTTTATTGATTCTAGTGGTGACCAACGGCTCATTTGTTGATTCAAGATTCTTGGTTATGCTATATTGTCCAAGAAATAGTGATACGAGATTATAGTAAATAGAGCAAACCAATGCTTGAATAAGAAGTCCTCTAGCTTGAGGAAGGATATCGTTGAGTTATTCTAATGCGTTGATTATAATTATTCTGTATCGTTGCCCAACATCATGCGTTAGAGTCCACTTAGTAAATTATCAGAAAATCAATAAATCATTTGCTTCTTGTTTTATATTGCGGATGCCAATCTTATGTTGGCTGACTAATCAAATTTTATCTGTATTTTCTGTTCAGTAGATCTTCTGATAATGCCTACCTAACTTATTGCATTTTTTAAGTGTTCTTTGAAATGCCTCAAACAAAAAAAACTATGTGCTGCCCATGAGAATTTTTTTTAACTTCCACAAACAATGCCTAAATGATGATCTGAGGTTATACAAAGATCTTCCTGTGATTCAACTACTGGCAGCTCATACAGATTTTTTAAAATTCACATACAAAAGTCGCTGCACTTGGACTCAACGACCTCAAATGCCAACAAGAAGAGTTTGTTATTCACATCAACACCAACAACCCTTGGTAAAGTTTCACAATGTTTGCCCAACAAGAATGTGCAATCCAGGCTCAATACAGGCGAACAACTTCTCTGGTCCTCTATAGAGGACTCAAATACCCAGAAAAGATGCTGAAATCGAGATGTCTCGTCTAATTGAATCCTATATGTGGATCCTGATAGTGCACCCAAATGACTACAATTAACTTATGCAATTAATAATAAGACTCTTCCCAACTGCCAAAAATAGACTTGAAGGTTTTTCGTTTTGCATCTCATGCCTTTATATAAGATATTCAGATGTTAAATTTAAGCTCCACTTGAGCAATAATCTCTTTAGGCTTCAAATTGAACTGATGTTTGATGATGAAAATAATATAGTAGTAAATTTATCAAATGACTGCAATTAACTTATGCAATGAATAGTAGGATTCTTTCCAAATGCCAAAAATAAACTTGACGGTTTTTTGTTTTGCATCTGATTCCTTTATATAAGATGTCCAGCGTTAAATTTAAGCCCCACTTGAGTAATAAACTCTATAAGCTTCAAATCGAACTGATGTTTGATGATGAAAATAATATAATAGTAAATGAATTTGGATGTGCACTAGTGGCGTCCACTAGTCAAAATTTCGTGTGCTCATATGTGATGACCAGTGATTGATGCTATTTTCCACGTTTCTAAAACCTCTTGCTCCTAACTGCATGCAGGCACCACTGACATGATCGAGATAGATGGTCATGGTGCATACACATGCTATTTAACTTTGATTTGTTGTAGTTTATAATTCAGTATTCAATGTTATTAACTATGCTCCAGACATTGACTGCACTGTAAGCCCACTTTTGTGGCGAAAGTCATGCTCTCAGCTAACACATGAAATCTGCCATTCAAATGTTATATTTATTGGACATGTTGGAGCATCAACATTGACATCACCGTCTAACTCAATTATACGACATGCTCAAATATAATCATTGCTAGATATCATAATATCAAATATGGGTACATTGTTCGCGAAATGCTCCCTAATTAAATTGATAAATATACTCTGACATATCTGTCTCGTCTGATCCATCCGCTCTGATATCAAAACCACTGTCAAAGTCATCGTTTGTGCCACTTTCATCTGCTCTATCATTAATGTGTATGTTTGGGCAATGACTAGGCTTGAAACATGAATGCCTAACACGATCGAGAAATTTGTAAATTTAACTTTAAGATTAGTTAAAACATTCAATATGTTGCACTTTTTTTTGTGGTGAAATGATATTTTGTATACATATATGCTTGCTAAAGACATGTTGCAGTTTTAGGTAGCGCTTGAATATTGCTATGAGGAACATCATGGTTTTAAATTTTTATGTGCTGTTAGGGTTTGATGCCGAGTCACTTGTAGTACATACTATACGACCTAGTTGTTTGTATTTAGAATTGCAACAAATCCTTAACCAACAGAAAATTCGTATATGATCGATATGGTGTGCGTCCTAACATCACCACTCAGGGTAATAAATACTCTACGACATAACCGTTCAAATGTTAACTTTGTCGGAACACCCAAAGGGCTGCGGCGACATCCTCTTACGTAGCTCAGGTTGATGTTATAATATAAAACTAATTCATTGTGTTAGAATAACATAAACATTGAAAATTATTGACTCATATTAACTAATCAACATACAAAATAATTATGGGATAGGGTCATGTTAAATGAAACCTGTGATATTTTCACGCGGTTTCACCTCCCTTATGCGGTACTGCCAAATCAGACCTGCCTTTGTTGATCTCACGCGGAAATGCGTCGGGAAATTCCTTTATCTGGTATTAGTTGCTTAATTAAAGTCCTTACCTGTTGCTTATAAAAGCAAGGACCACCAACTCTCCTGGGATCAACCCAAAACTCATCTCTCCTGCGGCAGATGGATCAAGGAGCAGGGACCACCAAGCTAAAGGGGCTTGTTTTTGTTTTTCCTTCTCCACTCGGATTCTTTCCCGTGAGTTCTCTCTTCTATTTTCTTTGCCCACGGTGGAGAGGTGGAGAGAGAGAGAGAAGAGAGAAAGTTTCTTATAAATATCTAGACGTTTGACGGTGTAATTCCTTGATATAATAAAATCCTCTGCAGCTCCCTGGACGTAGGTAATTTGCCGAATCACGTAAATCTGTGTTTTGCTATGGTTTTCTGTTTTGTGAATTTTTCTCGATCCGATTTTTTGCTTTATTGTCGTTTTTTTTCAGAACAACCGATATTAGAGCCCCGATTCGGATCTAAGGAAGAACTATGAGCGGAGACGAAGTGATGACATCGGGGATCGAGAGTTCAATGACACAGATTTTGGTTACTGGAGAATGCAGATAGATGAATATCTTTATGAGAAGAAACTTCATCTTTTGTTATTGGAAAAACGACCGGAGAAGATGTACAGACGAAATGAAATTTGTTGGATCGATAAGTTCTGGGGGTTATTCGACTAACCCTGTCGAGATCCGTTGCCCACAACGTCATCAAAGAGTGGACGACTGCATATCTCATGACGGCTTTATAAGGTATGTATGAAAAACCATCGACAAATAACAAGGTGCATCTCATGAAAAAAGTTATTTAACTTAAAGATGACGGAATCTGTGTCTGTCATTCAGCATCTGAATGATTTCAATATCATCATAAATCAATTGTCATCTGTTGAAATTGATTTTGACGATGAGATATGAGCGCTGATACTGTTGGCTTCATTGACAAATAACTTGAAAGCCATGGGGATGACCGTTAGCAACTCTGCAGGTAAAACTAAGCTGAATTATGATGATATTCGTGACTTGATTTTGGTTGAAGAGTTGCGCAATAAGGATTTTGGCGAGGCATCGGGTTCGAGTTCAACACTAAATGTTGATTCCAGAGGGATATCACAAGACAGAAACTCAAACAGAAGAATATTAAAATCAAAACACAATGACAACAGCAAGTCAAAGCATAGTCAACAAGCAATCTGCTGTAATTGTGACAAAACTGGCCACATAAAGAAGAACTGCAAAAATCATAAGAAGACGGAGAACATCAGTGCTAATGTTGTAACTGAAAAAGTGCAGAACGCGCTATTGTTTGCAGTTCATAGCTCCATTGACGACTAGATACTGCACTCAGGGGCTTCTTTTCATACATTTTCCCACCGGGAGTTAATGCAAAACTATGTGGCAGGTGACTTTGGGAAGGTGTACCTGACTGATGGAGCAGCTTTGAACGTGGTAGGGATGGGAGATGTTGAAATTGAGCTCCCTAACAAAAATAAAATAACAAAAATAAATGAATCTTGCAAAATGTTAAACACATTCCTGAACTGAAGAAGAACCTCATTTTCGTTGGGCAACTCGATGAATGTGCTCATTTAGTAATGTTCTCTGATAGCACTTGGAAGGTTATCAAAGGAGCACTGGTACTGACTCGGGGTAAGAAAACTGGTACGCTATACATGACTACTGGTCTAATTAACAATGTTGATACTACAGTTGCAGCGAGCACAACAGACATGTGTCATTGCAGGCTTTGACACATAAGCAGAGAGGTATGAAAGAACTTTAGTCCAGAGGCAAGTTACTAGAACTAAAGTCAGTTGATCTCGACATGTGTGAAAGTTGCATTATGGGGAAGCAGAAGAAGATCAATTTTTGAAAGGTGGCAGGGTGCGAAAGACAGAAAAACTAGTACTGGTACACATCGATGTGTGGGGGTCTTTCCCAGTGGCTTCTCTTGGAGGCTCTCGCTATTACATCACATTCATAGGTGACCACAACAGAAAGATATGGGTTTACTTTCTGAAGCACAAATATGATGTATTTATGGTGTTTAAAACTTGGAAGGCTATGGTTGAAATGGAGACAGATCTAAAACTGAAATGTTTGAGGTTTGACAATGGCGGTGAGTATATCGATGGTGGGTTCAAGGAATACTGTGCAGCTCAGGATATCAGAATGAAGAAATACCATTCCGGGGACACCACAACAAAATGGAGTTGCAGAACGCATGAACAGGGCCATCAATGAGCGTGCCAGGAGCATGAGATTGCACGCCAGACTACCACCAATCTTCTGGACAGATGCGGTTAGCACTGTAGTTTACTTGATTAACAGAGGGTCATCCGTCCCATTAGACTGTGAATTATCTGAGGAGGTCTGGAGCGGCAAAAATGTCAAATTTTCTCATCTTAAAACTTTTGGTTGTCTTTCTTATGTTCTAATCAATATTGATGCACGTAACAAGCTTGAGGTTAAGTCAAAGAAATGTTACTTTATTGGCTATGGAGACGAAGCATTTGGCTATCGTTTCTGGGATGATCAGGATCAGAAAATTATTAGAAGTAGAAATATGATCTTTAATGAGAAGATGATGTACAACGACAAGACTAGTACAAATTCTGAAGCAGCTCCTCAAGAATCAGAGTTCGTGAAGTTTGACGATCTACCAAAGGTCACAGTACAATATGTAGATGTGAATGACGACGGGGATGAGTCCGGGGCACCCATTCCTATTATTTTGCACTCAGGTTCAGAGTCATTCACTACTCCAGCTGTCGTTCGCAAGTCAGTCAGGAGCAGACGTTCGCCACAACGTTACTCACCAATTTTGAACTACATCTTGTTGACAGATAATGGAGAACCACAAAGCTATGAAGAAACTTTGATAGATGAAAATTCTAGCAAGTGGGAGCTGACCATTAAGGAGGAGATTGCTTCCTTACTGGGAAATCAGACATAGGAGCTAACAGAACTTTCACAAGGGAAGAAGACACTGCACAATAAGTAGGTTTACCGGGTAAATACTAAGCTTGATGACAGTAAAAGATACAAGGCCATACTTGTTGTAAAAGGCTTTTAACAGAGACAAGACATTGATTACTCTGAGATCTTTTCTCCTGTGATGAAGCTCACAACCATTATTAGGATGGTACTGACTATGGTTGGTACTGACTATGGTTGCTACCGAAGACCTATTTTTGGAGCAATTAGATGTGAATACAACTTTCTTCATGGAGACCTTGAAGAAGACATCTAAATGCGCCAATCTGAAGGGTTCGTGGTACCAGGAAAGGAAGATTCAGTTTGCAAACTGAAGAAGAGCTTGTATGGCCTGAAGCAAACTCCCAGTCAGCGGTGCTAGAATTTGGTAAATTCATTCTCAATGCAGGGTACAACAGATGCTAGACAGATCAATGTTGCTATGTCAGGTGCTTTGACAAATCTATATCATCCTACTGTTGTATGTGGATAATATGCTTATTGCAAAGGCCAACACTGATGAGATATATAATCTTAAGAAGCAGATGTCAGAGCACTTTGCAATGAAGCAAGTCCTTGGCATGAGGATTGTCAGAGATCGAGTCAAGGGCACGTTGAGGCTTTGACAGACTGGATATGTGAAAAAGGTGCTTAACAGGTACAATATGGATCGTGTCAAACCAGTTGACACACATTTGGGCAGTCACTTCAGACTCAGCAAAAATCAGTAACCCAAGTCAGAGGAGGAACAAGACTACATGAGTAAGGTTCCTTACGCTTCTGCTATTGATTCACTAATGTATGCTATGGTCTGTACAAGACCGGATATTGCCATTACAGTGGGAGTTATGAGCAGATACATGAGTAATCCAGGGAAGGAACATTGGGAAGTTGTGAAGTGGATCTTGAGACGCCTAAGAGGCTCTTCAGAAACCTACTTGTGTTTCTCAGAAAAGAGCCTGGAGGTACAGGAATACGTTGATACATATTTGGCTGGAGACATTGACAGTAGGAAGAGTACTACAAGTTATGTCTATACTCTTGGTGGTACTGCAGTGCCGTTGGACTCAATTCTACAGAAGACAGTTTCTCTGTCCACTACAGAAACTGAGTATGTTGCAGTGTCAGACTGCAAAGGAGATGATATGGCTGCAGAGCTTTTTGGAAGAATTGGGTAAGAAGACTCAGAAAGGTACTCTCCACAGTAACAGTCAGAGTGCCATATTTCTTGCTAGGATCCATCTTTTCCATCCAGGACCAAACACATTCAAATCAGGTATCACTTCATTCGATCCTTGTTAGACTACGAACGACTGTCACTTAAGAAAATTTATGGAAGCAAGAACCCCGCTGATATGTTGACTAAGGTGGTTACTCTTGAGAAACTGAAGTTGTGCTCGACTTCAATTGGTCTTCTAGCGTGAAGACAGGGGCTTTGAGTTGTAGAAGTGAATGATATCAATTTTGAGGATAAGGTCGATGCAGCTTGTAGATGGTGTAGTCAGTGTCTCAGTCTCCAAGTGGGAGAGTTGTTAAATGAAGTCTGGGATATTCTCACTCGGTCCCGCCAAATCGGACCTGCCTTTGTTGATCTCACGCGAAAACGCGTCTGGAAATTCCCTTATATGGTATTAGTTGCTTAATTAAAGTCCTTACCCGTTGCTTATAAAAGCAAGGACCACCTACTCTCCAGGGATCAACCCAAAACTCATCTTTCCCGCGGCAGAAGGATCAAGGAGCCACCAAGCTAAAGGTGCTTGTTTTTGGTTTTCCTTCTCCATTGGGATTCTTTCCCGTGAGTTCTCTCTTCTATTTTCCTTGCTCACGGTGGAGAGGTGGAGAGAGAGAGAGAAAGTTTCTTGTGAATGTTGAGATGCTCAACAGTGTAAATTCTCGATATCATAAAATTCTCTGCAGCTCCTTTGGCGTAGGCAATTTGCCGAACCACGTAAATCTGTGATCTACTTTGGTTTTCTGTTTTGTGAAATTTTCTCGATCCGGTTTTTTGTTTTGTTGCCGTCGTTTTTCACAACAAGTCATGCTACATGTGGAAAATATAAATAAGTATTTTTTTTGCTTGTTTTTGAAGTTCTACGCACAAAATTTTTTAATTATTAACACTATTAATTTCTTTTTTATTATTGTTATTGTTAATCATATTTTTAATGTTCTTTTTATTAATGTTATTACTGAATTTAGATCAAATAATACGTGTCATTATTATATCAAAAAAAGGAGGTCAAAACTTTTTTCGAATCATCAACCCTACGTTTTCGCATTTCCAGACTATATACTTATTCAATATATATATTTTTTATTTTATTAGCTTATAATGTGGGTTAAACTCATCCTAACAATTACAAAATTCCACATTATAATTACATAAATTTATAATTTAACAATTGCTTACATATAATCACATGAGTTATTAAAATTTTGAACAAAAAAAAAAAAAATATTATTATAACTATTATCAACATCAATATTATGATAAAATAATATTAATAATTATATTATTAATATATGCATGATATTTCGTTGTAATTTGTTATTCTATTATTATTAAATAATATTATTATTTATATTATTATTAAATTGATTATTATGCTATTACAACTATTGTTAACATTATTATTACTATTATTATTTAATAATGATAAACTATTATTTTATTGTTAATACTACTAATAATAATAATAATAATATTATTATTATTATTATTAGTAGTATTAACAATGTAGTTTGTTATTCTTTTATTATTTATATTATTTTTTTACCATTAATAATTAATTTTAATTTTTGCGTTTGATTTATTTCTTCAAAAATAATAAATCTTTTGTCATTATTATTATTATCATTATTATTAATCCTATTATTGATATTTCAATTTTTTAATTCATTAAAAATATTTATAATATTTTAAATTTTATTATCTTAATTATAATTATTATTATTAGGAATTAATGATATTATTAATATTTCTATTTAATTAATAGGATTATGAATACTATTATTATTATTATTACTATTATTATCAATAGTGAAATAATTATAAAAGGATTTTTTTAACATTATTTTAACCTCATATTTTTTTCTTATTATAGATTATTATTATGGACTATCGATTGTTATTATTCTTTTTATAATAATAATAATTATTATTATAAACCCTATATATATTATCTTGTTTTACAATTTAGTTATTTTTTTATTATGTAATAGTATTATTATTGAAATTATTGTTATTATTATTATATTATAATTGTTATTAACTTTGTTATTATTATAAATTATTTCATCATTACTGATATGTAATCAACAAGCTTTCATTATCTTGCACAAATCTCAAGATAATTTTTGGGCAAGAAACATTTACTTTGATTAAAACAGACCCAATAAAACCAAAATTTTGTCTAATCCGAGTCAAAATCATGCTTAGATCAAGTCGTTAAACTATTTTCTGAAGCTTTCTGTGTGTAATTGAAAGGTCAAACAAATTCTGAATCTGACATGCTTATATTCAAATCAAGTGTCATGACAAGATTAATCCAACGAGTCTAAGATCACTTAATTCTGATATCATTAAGACACTTAAATGTCCACCAGATACCACCTGATCGAGGGAATCTCTTCAGGCTATTCAATGGAGTGGTCTGGAGTCCTTCCTTATTTATAATTTGGACTCTATAAATAGAGCTCTAGGCCTCTACCTTGAGCCAAAATAAAACGAAAGCTTGGAGGAGGGGTTGAGATCCAACATCGCAAATTTGTTGAATAACTCTCACTCCAGTAGCCACTGCCACCAATTTCAATCAATACCGCCGACCAACTATGGCTGGCGCTGCCTCCCATGCCACTCCTCTGGCTACCTCTGGCTGCTTCCTCTGGACAGTTCCAGCTACCGCCTTCAACCAACGTCGACCACCTCTTACTCCTTGTAACGAAGTCCTTTGTTTAGTCATAACGCGTATTGTAAAATCCCAACATATATTGTGAAACAGTGAATCGTTCGACAAAGCAATGCACCATCCAATACACCGTGTATCAAAGCTCCCCGGATACGGTGTAATGACACATTTCGATGACTGTGTAATAATGCACTCTACATATGGAGCGATGGTGCTACACCTCCTGAATGTGTCACAGTGCACCCCAAATAGGGTGCTAAGTTGTCCCCCGAAGACGGTGTAACAATGCACACCAGATACGGTGTAATGATGCCTATTGAAAATGGTGTAGCTATGCATCTTGAATACAGTGCGACAATGTCTCCCGAAAATGATATAATAACACACCCCATCTATAGTGCAATGATGCCTCCTGAAAATGGTGTATCAACACACCCCATGAACGGTGTAATAACACCTCCTGAAGACGGTGCAACGATGCACCGCTAGGATAGTGATTTTCTCTAGACTTCTAATGTTTTCTCCTTTCAGCTCCCCGCTATGGCCTAAGTGATTTGCAGCTCGTTCAATTCCCAACCTTGGCCCCTTTGGCTTTTATGACTTACACAATCAATTACGAAATACGTGGCCTACAACTAGTGTAGCTTCCAACTCTAGCTCTTGTGGTCTACGGACATCTTTGCAGCTCACTAATACAGCCTATGTTACCAACTACACCCTACGTGGACTACAACTTGTACAACTCCCGACCCTAGCCTGGTGCAGCTTGCAGATGTCATCACAAGTCACCCTAGGACCTACATGACCATCTACAACCTACATGGTTTATAGCTTGTGCAAATCTCGACTCCTTGCTCTGCGGCCTACGAACGTCATCACAACTTCTCACTATGACTTATGTGACTAATTACGACCTACGTGGCTCATAACACGTGCAACTTCTAATTATTGCCCCTTTTGTCTGCATATGTGATCATGAATTACCACTATGACTTACGTGACTAAATATGACCTACATGTTCCGCAACTTGTGAAGCTCTCAACTTTGGCATCCGTGTCATAACTCATCTTTACGACCTATGCACAACTATGGCCTATGTGGCGTACAACTCCTACAACTTTCTACTACGACCTCTGCGGCCAACCAATGTTTTTGAAGTAGGTATATGTGATCCACATGTCCAACTACTACAATGGCTTCCGCTACTGTCTATACAAGAAGCTGACACAATAGCTATCTACAACATTCCCGACAGATTGCTTTCTTCATAGCAATTGACTTCGACCCCAGCAGCTTGCTATCACCGGAACTAAATTCATTACAACCAACTTATGACTATTATCCATGAATTATTGTTATACATCTACAATAACCAATTTTTTTACTCTATCTTCCCTAATTCAAGAGAAGAGTAGACACATGTAATCACCATTCATGGTAGATTGCTTCAACTGGGTTACACCACGTGGTTTTTTTACTTTTCAGGGTTTTTCTCCTCTAGCTTAATTCTCTTTAATTATCTGAGAATGTGTTTGGTTTTCATGCAACACTAAGATGATAATTCATTAGTCTACCACTGTGAATCTTTCGATACACATGAATTACTATTATTATTATTATTATTATTATTATTATTACTAGTATTATGATTATTATTGCTATTTTTATTGTTACTAAAATTATTATTATTATATTTATTATTATTACTAATATTATTACTATGATTATTATGATGTAGATCGTTATTTATTTATTAATGAATAATAAAATTATTTATATTATTATTATTATTATTATTATTATTATTATTAAAATTTATTAATTTATTTATTCAAAATATTAAAGCTATTATTTATTATTATTATTATTATTACCTACTATAACAACAACAATAAAGCCTTAATCCCACTACGTGGGGTCGGCTACATGAATCTTTTTTCTTCATTGTGTTCTATTTAGTGTCATATTTTCATTTATTATAGTGTCATATTTTCATTTATTTTCATTTATTATTACCTACTATAATAAATAATATTGATATTAAAACTAATATCAAATTTCTTGTCATTAAAAATTTTATTTTTTTTTCAATTTTTTTTTTCTTTTTTATCTAAAATTTATTTTAATATAAATATAATATTAATAATAATTATTATCATTCCTTTTTTTTTTTCAATTTGACACTGCAATTTCATCTTCAATCTTTTTTCTCATAGGCTTATGTTTCAACTGAGGCGAATTATCACGCAATATTGAGTCAACATTGTTGAACATGCTTTTCAATGTTTCGAACATATATTATTAGGCTACTTCATTGCCTTGAGCCCTCAACCATATTTGGAATGAAAATTTATTAATGTGGTTTTAAAATATGAAACAACTTGAAGAATCATTCTCAGATTGTAACTCTTTCAAATCACCAAAGCCATCCTAATATAGTTACAAACTGTTTTTCCAACATTTCAGTATATTTTTATTCAAACTCCTCTTTTGAACTGCATGTACTTCAACATTTTTAGAATAGATTTTGAATTGTCTTATTTACTTTTGAAACAATATACCTTTGAAAAAATTTTCTTAGATATATGCCCCTGACATAATTTATGATGAGTTGGGGGTAATACATCTACTATAACTCTTGTCATTGCTTGATCATGATTAGTAAATATTATTTAATGATGTTTCTTATCCATTATAGGGAGGAATGTTTTGAATAATCATTTGAATGAATCATTTGTCTCATATGATAAGAAAGCTACTTCAAATAGAAAAGTTTCGTTAACTCTAACAAGAGGTGCACTTTCTATAAATTTTTTAATTTTTCAATTCCCATCAATGTCAACTTCATATCTAATCATGTTGAACAACCACACCTTGTGCCCGATTTATGAAATTTTTTTAAGCTATTATGTTTATTTCCTTTTTTGAAACCAAATTCAGCGCACAATTTTTTTTTATTTTATATTTTTTGAATTTGAGAAATAACTCAAATGGTCTTTCCCCACTTTAAATCTAGTGTGGTGTGCATAACTACAATACAAATCATATCTCATTTTCATTGTGAACAATGGTAACGAACAATTTGTCTGCAGTTTGTTCATAATGCTTTAGGATTTCATCGTTCACATATTTGCACATTATACACATATAATATTCAAATACTAGAAACAAAATAAAGTCAATTTTTTTTCTAAACAGTTCTAAACATAATAAAAAATTTATTTCAGCTCTCGGTTTAAGTAAAGGCAGGTTTTTTCTTTAAAGGATATGAATTACACATCTATTTCTATAAAAACTAATTTAATAAAGTGAAAATAATTTCAAAGAAAAGAATCTAAAACAACATAAAACAATGATTTTAACTTTAAAGATATTTCATTATTACTTTCTCTTCATAACCGAGACAATATACAAGTGCTCTGTTGAACAAGAGTTGCCTAAAATCAAAATTTCTCTTAACAAAGCTAACCTTGAATAAAATAAAATAATGATTTGAAATTTCAGTTTATGTGATATAAGATTTTCCTTTCGAGTTTGGGCCATACACATCTATAATTAAGTGCAAAAAATGTAAAAAAGTCAGAACAGTTCTAATGAATGTAACCTAGAACAACATATAACACTGATATAAGCTTTTTAAATTTGTTAATTCCGGGTTTTTTTTTTCAAGAAATGAGACAATACACACATGCTTTATTGAACAAGAATTGCCTAAAATAAAAATTTTTCTGTCAAAAACTTACCTAAAATATAATAATATAATGATTTGTGCTTTTGGTTCAAGTTAAAATAGGATTTTCTTCAAACTTTCGGTCATACACATCTATGTAAGTGCAAAAAATGGTAAAAAGTTCTAAATTCTTCCAACTAAAGGTATTTTAGCTCAGTATAAAAATGTCTTCATCTTATATAATAGATAAATACCGATTTTTTTTTCAGGACCAAGTTTGACGCATCATATTGCCTTAAATCACCATAAAAAAAATATTTATTCGTAGAAACATACCTAACTTATTACGCCATAAAATAATACTCAGCTTTATATTGGAAAACAGAAAAATTTGGTTTTTTCCAATAATACTTTGCATTACGTTACAAAATTACTGAAGGGTTGAAATTTGAGATATTGTCGGCATTCTGTTCATTATCTATCGTCGCAGGTTTTCTTTCTTTACAGAATTTAACTGCAATTTTTTTATCCAACTACTGTATCTGTAATTCCAAATTCATTTAAATTTCCAATTTTTCCCACCTACACACGCGCCGTAAATACTTGAGCCAGGTCGTTGGTTCAGTTCTTAATTCTACATTTTCTCAGCTTTTTCTTTTGGGGGGTAAGCGGGTCCGACCACGTGGCGAAATGCTATTGACGTCTGATGCTGGATGTAAATTTTTTTGCAGGAAGGGAGCCAAAATATTTTCCCACTGGAAGGTAGCCATAATTGAAGATTTTATCTTTTTAGAACCTGTTTTGATATCAGTGCCTCCACCATAGGAAGAACTGATAGTCGAGTTTTTTTTTTCCTGCTCGAAGCCAAGATGTGAATTTTTAGGTGCAGTCATCAAAATAGGTTTTGTAATTTTTTAATGCTAATTAAAGTCTACGTGCATGTTTCCAAACTAACCCAGTTAAAATTAACTGTAAATTTCTTTATTCAATGTTTCATGCCGTTGATGTATATTGATTAACTGGTAATATGAGATTTTTTTGACTGTACTTTTGCAGGTTCATACATCTAGTAAAGCTTGTGCAACTAGTTACCCTTGCTGCGTACAGAATAAAATATTGTGGTTTTGGCCAAGGTCTGAGCCTCAGCACAAAGATATTTTGAGCAAGAGTAAGCCTCCTAGTGTCTCAGAGCTTGACGACTTATCATACACTTGCAATATGGGGATGCGTGATATGCCCTACGGGTAATATGCTTCTAAAATTTTCAATCATGTTTTAGCACTTTTGGCACTTGCAGATCCTACAAATCAGAATTATTTATGAGCTTTGAGACTAGTTGAAAGCCTAGAAGATTTTCATCTTGGTTAGCAGAGTACCGTTACTAATATCCTAAATTATGTTAGAAATATCAAAATAGTGTCAACCATGCTTATGGCAGTATGAATGAAAAATAAATTCGTTTATTAATTTATAGTATTTGTAAATGAGTTTAAGCTTTTAGTGGCTAATGATTTCAATTAGTGGTACTGGCTTCAACAGATTGCAATTATTTATTTCCTCAACATTCTCATTCAAGAGGAATAATTCCATCTCAAGATAGATAATCCATCTATTTTGATTTTTGGGTTGATCAGCCATATTTAGAATAGAGGTGATGATGTACAAATGACCATGTTATCACGCATGAGGATTTGGGGACTTTTTTTACTGTTGAATGCTTGTTTGTTGTTTATTAGTAAGGAATGCTAGCAATCTATATAAGATGAATTATACAACACTGTTTTATTGGAAGGCACCAACCCACAAATTGCTGAGGTGGATACTGTGGTTTTATTTAGTAGGTATTAAATTTAAAAAGCTGTTACAATATATAATTCTTCTTTCTTATTAGGATAATGTTCATTTCTTCCTTATTTTTCCTCATTGTAAACCTCTATATAAGATTACAAATTTTAGCCAATATGGGAGACTGCACAAGTAATGTGGGTGATTTTAAAATGGTATATTCATATTTTGGAAATTTTTTGTAGCTGTGTGATTTTTGTGATCAACCTCATGGCCTCAAGCAAGGATTTATGATTGTCTCAGCTTACTTCTCAACTCCTATAAAAAATTTGCCAAGCGCTAGATGTAATATTTTTCCTGCTAAAAAGTTGTGCTTATATAAATATATCAAACTAATGGATAAATTGAGCATCTAAAATTTTCTCGCGTGTCTATATAAAAATCTAAATAAGTGCATGGAAGAGTTTTAGAGTTTCGTCCACTTGCCAAAATTTTGGAAGCATTTGTTGAAATTCGAAAAGAAGAAAGCAACAGAAAATAATGTAGGAAGTACCAAAATTACTGTTATATCTGATGAATCTGCATATGCAATTAGAAACCTGGAATAAACTCTATGATATGCGTGGAAAGTGGTAATTTTTAATGTGATGTCTGTTCAAAAAATTAGCACAAGAAAAAAATTTCTGAAATTCACATCAAACCATCGAACTAGAATAGTTTTGAAAACTTATCACGAAGGCACTCACGCTTATCAAACTAATAGCAAGGGACTAAAGATGAAAAACAATAAAAATATTGACAATAAAACTAACAATTGAATGTTCTGTACAAGCCACTCGCTTCTAAATAGCTGCATGTTTCTCCCTTTTAGCCTGTAATTGCACTTTTTCCCTCTGCTCTTAGTTGTACTAGGGAGGTGACGTTGGTGCAGGCGTTTCCCACATAGAGGCGGAAAACAAGCCAGCCAGCTGAACCGGCTGGCATAGGGGAACCAGTCCAAGTACCACTGAGGCGACCGGTTCGGGATGCAACAAGAGTCTAATGGGATTTCCTTCTTTCCCTGCTTGCCGCTCGATTGAACGGCATTTTAGGAAGCACGACAATGCCGCCAAACCTGCCACTCCTTCCTTTTTCTGTTCTTTCTTGTTTGGAGTCTATTTATATACTTGTTTGTGAGAGTTAGGGTTAGTCTTGACTGTGTGTTGATTTCAGATTTCCTGTGTGAAGTCCTTTTCTCTTTTTTAGGGTTGTATTTGAGGAGGTGGTAGTGCTCCGGTTGTATCCTACTCCCAGGTGGTGTTGTATCATTTTCTTTCACCTTCCCCATTCTCCTCCCCTCTCCTCACTTGACAGCTTCCCCTTCATTCATGCACCCAGTCGCCCCATACCTGTAGCCTTATCTTGTTGTCCCGCCATTCTCTCCTTCTCAAGACTCCTAACCGATTGTTCCTCACCTCACTACCGACGCCCATGCTGTCCAGCACCTTCCAACCACCCCTCCGTCTGCCGCCGGTCTCCTACGACACCCTCCATACTTGCCATCCCTACAATTTGGCACCTTCCTCTCACTGCCATCAGCATTCCTTTGCTGCCACCATTCTTGCCAACTATCCCGATCCACCTAGCTAACTTCCATCACCCTTTGAATACACCTTAGAGGCGTTTGCTTGTGTCATTGTTTTTCTCGGTTCTTTTTAGATCTCGGAGTCGCCAGTTTGTCTATTTATGTGTCATCATATAATTTTTTTATTCGAATAAGTCTCCCTCCTGAATCAAATGAATGACTCGAAGAGGAGAGGAATCGAATAACAAAATAACGTACGACAACAAATAGACAAACAAATCAAAAAGAATAGAGACGAAAGGCTTATATAGGGGTAATCCTCGTGTGATGGGTCGAGAGTACACATCCAAAGAAAATCGGATCAAAGTACCACAAAAACAACATCGAAGAGCAGAATCTATATATAAGCCACCCGTAACCAGAGAACCAAAAAGAATATTTTTTGTTCTGGGGTCAAAAGTCTCCCAGAGGAACGTATTCCTACTGGTTAATTACATCTTGGGGAATACCCAAGAAGACTCTCGATGAAAGGAGTTTCGCTTTATTATCATGATTCTGGGGCTTATGGGGCATAGCTTATCAAAAGGTGATTATTTCGTATGGAATGATCCTAATGCTTTGAAGCTCATGCAAAGCCATCAGATAGAGAGGAAATCTCCCACATCCAAATGGATAGCGGCTCCTCAGCACACAGTACCTACAAAATAATCATAAATCACTTGACGGGGGTATCCCGATACGTCACAGCACATCCGGGTCGCCGGGTCGTAAGGGCAGAGGGTCGTAAGGGCAGAGGACAAATCGTCGTATCCCAAAAGGGCGGCAGCTTATCAGCATTGGGTCGTCAAAGTGATTTTAACGAAGTCAAAAGAGCAGAGAAGGCTCAACAAGGGTAGTCAAAGGTGGGGAGAAGTAGTCCTAAGAGGTAGAGGTAGCCAGGTTGGGGTATCACGGACCCGTCATCCCAAGCCACTAGGACCTTAAGTCTACCTGGTCGTGAAGGTAGTCGACCCAACACAACTAGAGATCCCCTGGCGGTGATCCGTGAATCGCGTCATCTGTGGGGATCTCGGTAGCCCTAAGGTCGAAGGAAGGAAACTCTATCCTATCACTAGAAGCTAGAGCTCTGAGAGGTGGGACTTATACCTGCCGAAGTGATAAAGAAGCCTCAAGAAATAAGGAAAATGGAGGTTCAGCTACGAAGCTGGAAACACTCAAACAAAAGGACTTATATCCCGTCTGGATCGGGGTCTCTCCTAACACGTTAAGCGTGCTAGACAACCACCTAAACGAGATTATGTTGGGCCAGTCGGATTGGAAAAGCACGGGGGCCACTCCTCGGGATATGCAAATATGATGCAATTATCTAGCATATTCCTAAGCGTGGATGCCCTATTAAATATGATTGGGTTATAGCCATGCATGCAAATCATTTTTAAAACTGGCCCCAAGGCCATGCAAAAGGTAAAAATTTATTTAAGAAAAGCTTGAAAGTTTTAACCCTAAAAAAATTTGATTATCTTAATTTTTATTATTAGGATTTTTAGGTAAAAAAAATTAGAACGTGAGGTCCAGATACGCAGAAAGAAACAATATAAAACGCTCCAACATGCAAAGGCACACGAGAAGAGAAAGAAAGAAAAGCACCCCAAAAAATAATAAAAGAGGTCAGACTCCGCATGTACATGTCCGATCCTAAGTCTATACAAAAATATAAAATTCAGACTTTAAGGTATGGGACATGAGCTGCTGCTCCAGGTCCTCGTCACATGGTTTGATGAGCCATCCGCTTCGAAACCCATGCCCGTACCTTATTTTCGATATAGACTCTTCTAAGACTCTGTCAAATACATTTGAAATAGAAAATAAAGACTCGACCTGCATAAAACAAGTGTTAGCGGGCACGCCATGCATCGTAAAAATAATAAGCCGTGCCTTATAATTGGGGGAGCTAAAGAGCATCTGCAAGCAAAGTATTAGAAATCATTACATGCTCCCCCATAATAACACATGTGTGAGTGTGTATAAATAGGCACGGCACCTGCAGAGGATCGTCCTAATATACTATCACACACAAGAAGCATGCAAGCACACCGAAAAAGGCGAGAAAGTGACACATGATTAGCGCAAGACAACACAACACACAACAATAGCCAGGGGTGTCGAAAATACTACCTAGCATCCTAAACCCTAGCCTAGCATACCATCTAACGACAAGTGCATCAACCTAGCATCTAAGTATGGGGTGAGTCTGAGCATGGTATGACTTTGATGGGGTCATCACGCCGGCCCCCTCCTAAAGATCCCAAAGATCTAAAGGGTGTCACGAAGAGAGGTGACATAAGTTAGATCCAATAGATCCTTAGCACAGTCATACTTGTGTCGATCCCGATGACTTAACTCACATTGCTCATCGGGATCACCCCGATAAGCAATGCTTGTTAAGACATCGCGACCAACACGGGATTCACTCTCTTAACGGGTCTGGCTCGCTATCCATATGAACATGCAAATGCAAATGTGCAAATGATTGGAACATGCAAATGCAAATGATTGGGCAAAACGAGTATACCATGGAGCAGGGGGAGCAGGGACTCAAAGGAAGGTGGGCATACCATAGTGGCAACGACTCAAAGAGGATGGGCTTGCCGTGATAGCAGCGACTCGACGGAATGGGCATGTCAGGGTGGCAGTGGCCCGAAGAGGATGGATATGCCATGGTGGCAGCGACCTTAGGTGGTATGCCAATAAGACAGTGACCTGTAAAGAGTGGGCACGCCGTGACGATAGAGGCTCGACGAGAATGTGCAACTTAAGTATATGAACAAAATCATGCAAACAGACAAATGCAAGACAGGATGCAGTGATGCGACCATACATATGCACTACAATATGCAAAAAAAATGCCAACACATATGTAAGATGCAGTGATGCTATTAATTGGTCAACCGAGTCAAGGCATCCAGTCGAACTAGAGCGTCATGCCAACCGGAGCAAAGTGAAAAGCTCGTCGGGCCGTGGCGGCCGGACGGAGCGAAGTGAAAAGCTCGCCGGGCCGGGGCGGCCGGACGAGGTAAAGTGAAAAGCTCGCCGGGCCGGGGCGGCCGAACGAGGTGAAGTGAATAGCTCGCCGGGCCAAGGCGGCCAGACGGGGTGAAGTGAATGCAAAACACGACATGCAAATAATCACATGTAATAGGGAGCCGTTCTCGTGAAAATTTTAGTTTTGAAAAAGATGAAGTCAAACTGACCCCATAATTTTCATAGTTTAGATGAAAGAGCACTTTATCTCAAATCCTGTATCTATCTCGAAGGATGAACACAAGAATTGAGGGGGAGGCTCGATCAAATAAACTAAAGAAAGTTATGACATCCGTTTGGTCTGCGAAACCAATGTATTGGCCGACAAGTTCCCCTATTTAATATAAGGAATTAAATAGGGTTTATATTATGCTGGGTT
>NW_018164666.1:1189113-1189646 GCF_001263595.1 Phalaenopsis equestris
TGATGGGGGTTTGGCTTCTTTCACTGTTGTGAAGGTGTAGGGCCAATCTATTGGGGATTTGGTGCTGTGTAGGTTGGGATTGGAATTTGTCCTGATTTCGGGAAGGAATTCAAACCCAAAATTGGATTTTTATGGTGGAATTGGGAGAGGAAAGTTGATTGAAATGTACTGAGGGTCTCCTAAGGAAGCTCTCTGAGGAGTTTGGTAAGCTTTTGTGAAAATTTTTTACCACACCACTATTCATGGCCGTGGGGGTGGATTTTATAGAAATTGGCTAAGGGAAGGCTTAGCTGGCGGAAGGCTTAGCTGGCCAATGGAAGGGTTAGCCCCACTGCTTAGGTGTCAAGCAGGGATCCCTCAGCTCAATTTGGGCAGCTCAATTTGGGCTGAGGTGGCTTCTTGACATGAGTTTGGGTATTAGCCATGTAGGGGGCTCACGGTTTTGGGCTTTTGCTTGAGTTAAGGTGGCTAACCAAGGGTTGAATCATGGTTAAAGCTTATGATGCTCAGTAAAAATGACACCATAGGGTATG
>NW_018164666.1:1190780-1216504 GCF_001263595.1 Phalaenopsis equestris
GTTTTGGCAAATGTGGATATATTCAAAGTGTTTGGAATAAGTTTTGATCAATTTTGGGTATTTTGGCAAAAATTTGAGAATTTTGGCCAAATTTGGGTCCCAAGGGCAGTTAGGTAATTTGGAGGTGCCTAAGAGCAAAAGGCCAAGTTGGGCATTTCAAATGTAATTGGGTAGAGAACCATTTTAAATGAGTCATAGACCAATGAAATCCCCATTTTGGGTCCCCATATATTGGTCTTAGCCAAGGTATTGTGAGGGTATGGTGAAGGTATAGTGTACCTTAGCTCAAAATCAACACCCAGGGTCAATCCTAAGACCAAGTAACCCTATAGGAACTCTTCTTGAGCTCCCCCATAATGATCTTACCTTCTAAATATTAGAAGTTAGGTCCAATATGTGAAACTTCAAGTTGAGTAAAGAAAAGAGTTTTAAGTTTCTAATGGTGATGGTACCTTTTCTAGTTTTCTAAGACTAGTCAGTAGGAAAGTCCTATGGCTAGACCTAAGCTACTAAAGAAATTTCTAGACCTCAACCAAAAGTGAGGTCTACACGGAGCAAACAAAGCAAAGGGGAGCGAAGGGGCTCCAACCCTTAGGATTTTTGTGCTAAGGCTAACAATCAAATAGGATTCGCTCGGCTATCGTAGGGGATTTGGTTGCGTAAGGAGAATCCTATCCTAAAGGTCACCTCTAGGAAAACAAGCAACCCATCACACAGATGCGTCGTCGCGCCGGCACTTGCCGACGCACGCACTCGTGCTGGCGATCGAACCCGCACGCCTATCACCGCTAAAACCTAAGGCTGGCTAGAAAGTGAAATGCAGGGGGTTTAAAGAAATTATACCGTCGCGACGTTTGCACGAAGCCCAATGCAGTTCGAGGAAGTTCCTTTGCACATGGTTCAAGACTTTTGCACCCCTCTAAACAACGACGAGGTTTGTTGTCTAGCAACGTCGAACTGCTCCAGCGACGCGTTTGGTCGCAGAAAAAGCTCGACGATGAGGTGGCGGTGGTGGAACGCTGGTAGCACGCAACCAAGACGAGATAAGCAAGAAGAAATGCTCAAAATATAGAGTTGTGTGCGGGAACGTGGCTGCTTTGTCACGCAATTGACGTCGGCGAGGAGGTAGGCCGGGAAGGAGGAGGAGCCAAAAGGGAACCGGCCGGAGGAAAGAAGATTTCCAAAAATGGACGGCGGAAAGCTATAAGCGAAAAAGCTCAGCGACGGAGGGGAACCCCGGCAAGGTCAGCTATTCCGGAGGTCGAGAATTACGCCGACGAGGTGGCCGACGGGAAAGGAGGACCTCAGTGCGCGGTTGGCCAAGGGGGAGGAGTTCCGGCGTGTCTGGCCGGCTAGATTCGCTGCGGGGAAGGCTCTCCGGCGGAGCTGGACGTCAGCGGCTGTGTTTGCCGGCAAGGGAGGTCGACGACGGCGACGAGGGGCGACGAGATTGGCTCTCCCTAAATCCTTGGTGGCTGCTCTGGGGTGGTCGAGAAGCTCTCCGCATGAGGAAATCAAGACATCCCTTTTAAATAAATAAGATATGATGATAATAGGAGAGAGAGCATGCGGTTTTTATTTATTATTATTTTTTTTTTCTTTCTTCTTATTCCTCCATTTTCTTCATCCTCTTCCGCCGGATTACTCCCTCCTCGCCGTCCTTGTCACTCGCCGGCGTCGTATTTACGCCAGAGAAAATCAACAAGGAGGACGACATATTTTGGGCTCTCCTCCGCGCTTCCTTCGCTCCCGGTGAGCACCACCGGTGAGCTAAGTCCTCCACCTCACTATCTTACCTTCCCGGCGATCGGATAATTCGCCGGAGCACTTCGACGTCACCGGGCAGCGAGCAAAGTCCCTGTTCGAGGAGGTGCAAACGTCGTTTAAAGCTCTCCGCACGTTTTTTTGCCAAACACCTCATCGTAGCAAAATGAACGTTTTTCCTAGGTGAAATCGACGTTCCAGACACAGATGTGGTCAGTTTTGTCATTCGGGGTCATTTGGACAACTTCTTCGACGATTGGACATAAAATGATAGTTCGTATATTTTTCACCCGCTCGCGACGTCGTAACGAAATGGACGTCCCCCTAGGCTGAAACCGACGTTCCAAACGCACTCGCGCAGTCTGTTTCGTCGTCCGAGGTCATCTGAACAACCTTCCTTGATGATAAGGCCAATTCGAGTCAATTTCGCACACGACGCGACACGTAATATTCGTCGACCCGATTAGAGTCGTTCGATGAACAAAATGTCAACCGGTCTTCGCCTAAGAGAAAGACAAAGTCTAGTTAAATGACCCCAACTACGTGCCCCTCAACACGTGTCTGTGGGTCTCGAACGGATGTCTCGAGCTACGGGTGACTTATTTACACGAAATGTTACCCCGATACGCTGAGGTGGACATCCCACACATGTGACATAAAAAAAAATGATGTCAACAGTCATTTATGTTTTGTGTTGCTATTTTCTATTGTGTTGTGTTTTAACACTCTTTAGTAAAAGTTCGTTTTCAGCTTTTCAGTGCTTTCCCAAATAGTTCCTGTATCAGATCTAGCCTAAGCCTAGTCCTTTCACAGGGTTTCCTAGCGTTCGTTTTATCCTCCAACCAATTTTTTTCATTCCTACCCCCAACCACCTCTTTTTCGATTTCCCCAAACCCTATCTCCATCGAAATTTTCCTTCCTATTCCTAAAACCTACTTGAGAAGAGATAAGGTGGGAGCTCCGTCACCTTCAACAAAGGCTTGTAGAGATTGAAAATTTAACATCAGTAGTTCCCTTCAACCGAGACCTGAAGAGTCGAAGAGGAGAAAGAGATGAGGATCTGAGGATAATTTCAGCGACGGAGAAGATAGTCCACGACGCTTCAAAATCCAGTATCAGAGGAGGCCTAGAGAGGGATATCTGAGTTCCCCTCAGAGGGAGACTCACTGCGAGGAGATATCATTTGGAGGACACAAGACTTCGATATCAAAGTTGATCTATCATAATTTGAGGGGGGTATGGATCCCAAAGTTTTCATTGATTGACTACAATCTGTTGAATGGATCTTCAAGTATAAGGATGCGCTAGAGGATAAGATGGTCAAATTAGCTGCTATCAAATTGAATGAAAGTGCCTCATTGTGGTGGGAGAACTTGTAACGACAGAGGAAAAGGGAGGACAGTGATAAGATTACCAAGTGGGAGAAGATGAAAAAGGCGATGCAGAGGAAATACCTCCCTCCCCATTATCGTCAGAATATGTTTCTGAGACTCCACCATCTGCAATATAGGGATCTATCATTAGAGGAGTTCACGAAGTAGTTTGATCAGTTGCAGATGAGGTGTGATCTGTTCAAGCCAGAGTAGCACATCATTGCTCATTATCTAGGTGACTTGAAACCAGTTATCAACAATGTGGTGCAACTACAACCTTATTCATTATTTGGAGATGTTCAGACACTATCCTTAAAGGTGGAAAGGTAGGAGACGTAGAGCAGGCAACTGTTATCCTTCAGGCAGTAATCATCAGGCAGGCAGCCTCCTACAATTACAATGACCAACAAAAGTATCCCGTAAGACATAGGCAACCTCAGGCAAGGGAGTGACACTCTATATCAGAGCGGGAAGAAGCACGAGAAGGGTAGCTCCTCCAACACTGTGTCGACCAGAAAGTTCTACAGATGCTACAATTACGAACACATTGCCTCCTACTGTCTCACGAGCAGAGTAGTCAGAATTGCAGATCAGGGCGTCATGGAGGAGGTTAACGAGACAGAGACAGCTGAGGACCATAGTGAGATACTTCATCTTCCTCCAGATGAAGGAGAGACACTCATAATTCGACGAGTTCTACAGATCGATATTGACACGATGAATCCGCAGTGGCTTAGCCATATTATTTTCTACATCTGTTGCACAGTGAACATAAATGTATGCAATTTTATCATCGACGACAGGAGCAACAAGATTGTGACATCGACTCAGATGGTAGAGAAATTTGGACTCAAAACTCAGAGGCACGCTCATTCGTACTCACTAACTTGGCTGAAGAAACAGAATTGGATCAGCATCGATCGGAGATGTTTGTAGAGTTCTCGATTGGAGGCCATTTGGTGGATTAGGTTTGGTGTGACATAGTCCCTATGGATGCTTGTCACCTTCTGTTTGGACGACCATGACAGTTTGACCGGATGACTTGACACGATTGATTCAGAAACACTTATTCATTTACCAAGGAGTTGAAGCGCATCATTCAACTTCCGTCAGCAGAGCTCAGGATCACATGATTCCTTACCAGCAGGGCAGCGTCAGTGGGGCCAGTTCTAGTGTGGACACAAGATGAGAGGACTGAGACACGGTCTCCAAACACGGGCAATTATGCCAGAGAGGATGTCAGGGCCTAACATTCGACACTGTACCACCAGCTCCACCACTAGATGGGAAGATGCAGGCTACTCTCACGATACATCAGACTGATCCGACCATGGGTTACCTGGGGAGGATTCAGTAGCACAGGCATAGGCCACAATCTCAGGAGAGCGGATCAATGGGGACTTGGGCGCGCAAGTGGTGCCGACTTATTTTATGCTTTGGTCGCTAGTGTAGTCAATAGTGGGACCTAGGTGCCGCCGGAATTAGAGACAAGGAGCCAGGAAGCTTCGACGAATGAGATTAAAACTCTCTCAACCTCGGGAGACTGACGCGGTATTGGGCGTTTCCCGCATAGAGGCGGGAAACAACCAGCCGGCTGAACCTGCTGGCATAGGGGACCGGTCCAAGCACCACTGAGGCGGCCGACTCTGGCTATAGTAGGAGTCGAGTGAGATTTCTTTCCTTCCCTGCGTCCCGCTCAATTGAGCTGCATTTTAGGGAGGGATGCAATGTCACCAACCCTTCTCTCATTTCCTTTTTCTGTTCTTTGTTGTTTGGAAGCCTATTTATATGCTTGTTAGTGAGAGTTAGAGTTAGTCTTGGCTGTTTGTTGATTTCAGATTTCTTGTGTGAGTACTTCTCTCTTTTGTAGGGCTGTATCCGAGGAGGTGGTGGTGCTTCAGCTACACCTTACTCAGAGGTGGTTTTGTATCATTTCCCTTCACCTTCCCCTTCCCCGATCCTTCTCCTCCCCTCTCCCCATCCGCTGGCCTCCCTCTTCTTCATTTCTGCACCCAACCGCCCCATCCCTGCAGCCTTATCTTGCTTTCCCGCCATCCTCCCTCATTCTCAGCACTCCCAACTGACGGTTCCTCACCCTACTACCGCTGCCTTTTGCTGTCCAGCACCTTCCAACCACCCCTCCGCCTACCGCGGTCACCTACGACCCTCCATTTGCTGTCCCTGCAATTTCGCACATTCCCCTTGCTTCCATCAGCTTTCCTTTGCTGCCACCACCCCTAAGAACCATCCCGATCCACCTAGCCAATCTTCACCGCCCTTGGAATACACCTTAGAGGTGTTTGCTTTTGTCATTTATGTTTTGTATTGTTATTTTTTGTTGTGTTGTGTTGTAACCACCCTCTCTCTACATTAAAAGTTCATTTGAGTTTTTCATTTTTCCCTACTAGTTGCGGTATCAGGAGGTCAAGAATGTTATTTTATTAGCTTAGGAGTATTAGATCACATGATAGATTGTGCTATCTATTCTTCTATTATACAACCTCAAAATTTCTGATCAATCTCTATCACCTATTTTTGGGATAAGAAGCATTAGAATTAGCTTTTAGCTTTGCCTGAAGTCTGTCTTATATGTTTGAAATCTTGCTTACAACATCTTAACTGTAAGCATGATATCAGAAGATCATAATCGTAAAATCACATTCTTATTAAAACCTTGTGAATTTGAGGATCAAAGATTGGAGAAGAGGATTGGCAGTACTAATGAGATTGAAGGTTTGTGTTGCTTTGATGAAGATTCCAAAAAGAGTAGTCTTATTCTTTTTGTCAACAAAGACATGTCTACTCTTGAAAAGGAGGATCTAATTATGTACCTTGTTGTAGGTTAAGTCATTGTAGTTTTTTTCTTAACATAATGGTTTACTTCTTTTTTTTTTGTTCAGCATTAAAATTTATTTTTTAATATGAAATTTGTTAGCTTGCCCAACACCATTGAGGTACCTTTAAACCTAAGCGATATCAAGCCTCTAAATTTTTTTGACTTGTGTATAATGACGTTTGGGGCCATGTTGATCTCAAAATCTTTACTCCAAATGATGTTTCATCATTTTTTATTGATGATCACAGTTATGTTTGTTAATCGTATTTATTACGACTAAATATGATATTGAACATAGCATTAAAAAAACTGGCATAATCTTGTTAAAATTTAATACTTCACTGAAATTCAAATCTTCCACTCTAATCGAATTACAAACTATTTTGACCATATTCCTAGAAGTTATCAAAATCAAAATTATATTATCTATAAAAAAAATTTTCCTCAATACTTCTCAACTAAATGATGTGGTTGAATGAATGCATATAAATCTTTGAGATGGCTAGATCTCTTATGTTCACCAGCAACACATCTAAATATTAATCGGGTGATTTCACCTTCAGTGTTGGCTATCTCATATATTGGTTTTCTTCTAATTTACTGTAGGGTAAAATTCGAATTGTTATGTTTTGAGTGCTTTTCTAATATTCGCACGATTTTTAATCTTTCATTTAAATTCATTGGGTCATGGGTACATTGTATTTATCCATAATTATGAACCTAATAGAAATAAACTTGATCACATGGCCTTCAAGTGTATTTTTTTCGGATATGGAGGAAATAAAAAAGTGGTATCTTTCAATAAAATTCCCTTCAGGGGGTGATAAGAGGAAATTATAATATTGTCTTTTTTGTAATTATCCCTACCTGCTAATGCCACCAACTTTTCTAGATCCAATGACATTGATGTTATCGGAACTCATTATTTACTTGACTGTACAACAACCAATTAAACTTCGTTTTTAAGGAAAAATGTGCAAGGAAGTGAAACCATTATACTTTCTGAAGCTTGTCATGAATTCTGCATGGACTTGATCAATTTATACTGTTTTTCCTTGTGATGGTGTTCATCACTCTCTAATAAATGTGGCGAGATATGACTATTTGCCCTTGAAAAAAAATTGTCTTCAACTTTGTCGAGATTCAAATTTCAAAGAAGATAGAATGCCTTTTTGATTCAAAATGGAGACGAAGTTGAAGAGGTGAAAGCCCTTGGAAGATATAAAATATGAGAAGTTTTTCAAAGTCCCCAGGAGGTCATCTTTGTGAGTTCTGAAATATAAATATGATAGTTTTATCGAGAGATAATTTTATCATTGGTTGCAAAAAGATTCATATAAATTTATTGGATTGATTGATCTAATTTTTTTTTTTTTCTTGTCTTGTGGCAAAACTTAACACCATAAACTTAACACCATTTGATTCGTTCTTTCAATTGCAATCAACCTTAATTGGTCACTTTGCCAATTGGATATTATGAACCCATTCTTAAATGATGAATTTTACAAGAATCCTTTTTTAAGGATCAGTGGCTTTGGGAAGACTGACTTAGCTTGCAAATTGAAAAAAATCGTTTTAATAGTTCGAAAAATCAACTAAAGCTTGGTCGGCAAGGTTGACAAAATTTGTGAGTCATTAATGTTTCAAACAAGGTCTTTCTGATCCCATTTCCTTTTATAAACACGAGGATGATAAATTGATGATATAATTTTGTATGTTAATAATATCATTATTACGAGATATCATGATTTGGAGATAAGGGTCTTGAAAAAAAAATGTATTTTGAAATCAAATTTCTTGGGCATCTCAATTATTTTCTTAGAATTACATTAATAAACAAAGCTAGCCTCACTATTTGTTGATGAATGTATGTTCTTGATCTCTTAAAAGAAACTTGCTTATAAGAAGCAAAGGTTGGCGGGGACACTCTTGTATTTGGCTCATACCGGACTTCCAATAGCTTTGGTGCCTATTTGATGAGTCAGTTCATGCATGCCCTTTACGAAGAACATTTGAATGTTATTACGAGGTTTCTCAAATACCTAGATGGAAGTCTTGAGAGGGGGTTTTTTATTATGATAGGAGAATCCAAAATCTAGAAGTTTGTACCGATGGTGATTGGGCTAGGTCTATAGTGGATATAAGATCTTCAGAACATTGTACCTGTTAACCTGGAGAAGTAAAAGATAAAATGTTATTGCAAGAAGTCATGTTCAAGCAGAACGTACATGACTGGTTAGTGGGATTTATGAAAGATTCTTTTAAGATACTTCTAGAAGAATTTTTGGACACTAACAAAAATTTTATGATATTATATTATGACAATACGATTTTTATCATCACAACACACATTTCTCTCTATTATGATATAGCCAAAAATTATGATATAGCCAAAATTTATGGAGATAGATTGACACTATTAAAGAAAAAAATTCATAGTGAAGGTCTACATCTTTCATATGTTCCCTCATTTGATGAGACTGTAGACAATACTGACCAAAAGATTGGCTAGTCCCTATTTAAAAATTACTTTACAAGCTTTCTTTATTGGAAGGCAAAAATTTATGTGTTGCTTGGATATTGTGATTTTATTTTACATGTTTTAAATAAATAAAGAATGTTGCAATATTTAACTTTTCTTACCTATTGTATGCTTATTTCTTTATTTTTTTCATTGTAAACCTTAATATAATTAGCCAGATTTTAATCATTAAATTACATGGAATTCTACTTTTCTCCTTATTTTCCTTCTTCTATTTTAGAGCTACCTATATTAAGATGATAATATATCACATATAATTTTAATGTTGTGTGCATTAACGTATGCCTGATAGATTGAGCCAACCAAACTTGTTCATTTTTGTGCCTGACTGTATTTTTAGCACATAAAGTTAAATATAACTTTAGCTGATCCATAAGTCGGCTACATAAGGACAACAATGTAACAACTAGATTGGTCACTGCTCAAGCATGCTTTTAATATATTTGTTATGATAATATGCATTGGATGCTACATATATACTTTATGAGATGTTGTCTTTATAAATTCATCTATTTGCCTTTTTCATTTTATCAATCAAGGGGCTTGCGGTTGCTTAAAGATTTTTGTTAGAGCAGCAGTTGCTAATAGCGATAAACTGATGGGCATAAGACGTTGGCCGTCTAGGGCTCTTGCTTCCTTCTTAGTTATGTACGATTATAATATTTCTAACAATTATTGTACAAAATAATTTATTGTTCTAAATTATTCAAATTCGATCAATTGTGAGGGCCGAAGGTCTTTTTAGTAATTCAATATTAAGAAAAAGAAAAATCATAAGTAACACTTCAAAATTTTATTGTAATTTAAAACTCTCTTTGAATATTTAATTCTAGACTCAACTTCTTTTGCACCCATTGAATGGCCCTCATTAAAATAGTGATACATATACTTACACAATTACCAGTTTAAAATTATCCTGAATTCACATTAAAATGAGAGTCTCTTCTTCATTGCACAAACAAAGCATTTGATCAAATTAAATCTCAAAACCCAATAATTACTGTGTTTTATTTAGTTTCAGAGTCCATGGACTATACCAAATTGATCTGAAAGTCCCTCTTGTAAAAATTGTGATACAAAATTGATCCTAATTTAGTCTCTTGATTATACAAAAATGATCTCAATTTATGTAATGTGTTATTTTTTATTAATTCTACTTAAATGAGTGATTAAACCATTTGAGATTAAAATGATCACATTCAAATAATCGGGGTATCATTTTGAAATTTGACATGATTATTTCACTAGTAAACTATGAATACTTCATGTACCACTGAGATCGAAGAGAGTGATCATCATCATTTTTAGTCTGTTTTACGAATTTTAAATCTTTATTTGTTCTTGTTTAGAGCTACAAGAGATATTTATTTATTTATTTATTTTTTTCATAAAGCTCTTTCAATTTCTATCCAAGTTATATTAGATATGCTCTTTCTTCCCATCCCTTCTATGCTCTCAAGCTCATTTTACCTACCGATTTAATGGTTGCATTTTTTACGCTTTGTTGTGTATGTTCAAACCATTAAAATACATTTTTTTAACTATCATATCCTCAATTGTTCCCACTCAAATCATCCTTCTGTCATAGTCCTTCCTCAATTTATGATTTCTAATTTTTTTACACCACCTTAATTTTTTTATTTTCACCATTCTCAATTTAGCTATCAATGTCTTCTGTTGCTTAAGCCTTATATTCATACAAGTAGACTTTCATGTTGTTTGTTGCTAAATAAGCTACGTAACTTACCTAACTGTAGTTTGATGAAGTTTACCTTCAAGTTGCATGATGCCATCTTAGCACATGATATTCATGATAAATCTCTCTAAATTAGCCAGTCAGATTTAGTTCTATTTATTTTATCCTCACCTATAGGTTCATTTTAAGTATTGCAGATCCAAGTTAAAACCTATTTAATTTCCGCACGCACTAAAATGGAACATCTTTCTATGCCACAAAAACTAAGGAGAGTATTTTGGTCAAATATGTTATGAAAGACTGACTGATTTTAGCACCCGGAAATGTGAAATAAATAGAATATTAATAAACCACTGTTCTGGTTTTGTCTATTTCAATGTTGAAGATTGTGTTGAAATGGTATAGGATTTGCTTTACTCTGCAACTGACATCTAACAAAGCAATATTAGTGATGGATTAGCTTTATTATGTTTAGTGGATAAAAAGCAGCTAGCCGTACGTTATTTGTTGTAAGCAATATTTGTGATAGAGAAAATGGTAAGAGGAGCCAAAATGGTGTCAGGTAAAACTCTGAAGCTATCTAGATGGGTTAAACAGGGCAGCATGTGTGGAAAGGTGCTACATTGAACTCCACAATATTAGGACGGGGATTAGCGATTTGTTTTAGAACCTAATCATGTTCCTCGTAGTATATTTCTTTTTTCCTAGGTTTCTAACCTTTTATTTTTGTGGTGGGCATCATATCACTACTATTATTGAACTAAAAGTTCTTACTTCATCCTTTGAAGGTACCAATTTATGTCACATTTAGATAATCTCTCTGCTGCCGAAGTGATGGGTTTGGACAGTTCTTTTCTAATAATATCATTTAATAGTCTTTTTTTTTATATATGTCTAAATTTGACTGTATTTGAATTGTACCCCTGCTCAGCTACTCCTTTTCACATAATTGCTGACAGGCGTGCTACATGATTGATTTAGTTATCAATATGGATCGCTTGCGAAAGTTTTGCCATGGCAAAGAATCAGTTGGGAAAAAACCCCAGATCCTATGATTTTAAAAGTCGAGTCTATGACAAAACATAAACAATTCTATTCATATCAAACGCCTGGTGCAGAGATTTTTTAAAAACTTTAGTAATTCTGCATGTCTTATTTCCATTCCTAGATTTCTATGCATTTTAATTGTTCTCCTTTTCATCCTACTGGTTAATTTTCTGCTTAATTTGAAGGATATTGTAATGTTCTTGTTATTTTGCATTTGGTTTGGCATTTCATGTGACCTTTCAGGTATGAAGTTCTGATAGAAAATCTGATGGACCCTGCTCATGTACCATATGCACACCATAAAATACTGAGAATTCCGGAGCGTCCACCATCGCTTACCAGATAAGTACTCAGTAACTTGATAATGTTCTTTGCACGATATTGTCCACAAAGTTTCTTCTGGAGCACTCTCTTTCTCTTGTTTAAGGAGTAGTTAATATAGGTGCAATTTTGCTCTTTTAATAAAATTATTTCTTTAACTTTTGAATTTATCAATCACTGACATGTGCATCCTACCTTCAAGAGGCTATAATATACTTGAATTTGCTGTGAGCTACCAACGGACAACTAATTTTTCTTAGTTCTTTGGTTAGAATACTTTACTTCCAAGTTGAAACAAAATTTATTCGGGATTCAGAAGTTTGCAATCCTAATGCTATATTGATATTACAAATATAATATATTCCTTTTTTTGTTTTTCTCAGAAGTTTGAAATCCTAATGCTATATCAAACTCCTAATGCTATATCCGAGGAGGTGGTAGTGCTCCGGCTGTATCCTACTTTGAGGCGGTCATTGTATCTCCCCTTTTTTCCTTCTCTCTTCGTCTCCTCCGCTTCCTTTAGCCCCCGACCATCCCCCAACCGCTTCCCCCCTTGCGCTGCTTTCTGCTGTAGCAATCTGCTGTCCAGCCCGTTTGGACCTCTCTCGGCATCCCACCGACATCCCTACAGCAGTTATGTTGCCCTTGCTGTCCAGCACATTCTAGCCACTAATTCCCCTACCGCCGGCCACCTACAACCCTCCATACTTGCTTTCCTCTCAATTCAACAGCATTCCCTAGCTGTCATCAGCACTCACTTGCTGCCAACCATCCTGAACCACTAGTCGACCACCACCACCCTTGGAATACACCTTCGAGGTGTTTGTTTGTGTCGGTTTATGTTTTAGTGATGTTATTTTCAGTTTGAGTGTGTTGTAACCCTATTTCCATATTAATAAAAATTATTCTTGTGGATTGGGTCTTTCTTCTCCTGTATCATTTGATATCAAAGCTAGCCCAACCCTAGTCCCATTCTAGGGTTTCCTAGCATCTGACCCAATCCAAACCCTAACCCCACCAAAATTTTTCTTTCTTATTCCTAAATCTTAGCCATGCCACTAATAAGATACTTGCCCAAGCCTACCTGGTAGGATATACAACGAGAGATCCGCCGACTACAACAGTGGATTACGAACATAGAAGATTACCCTAGACCGGGATTCAAAAGGTTGAAGAGGGGAAGGGGAAGATATGAAGATAAAGCAGAAAATACAACGCTAGTTCCTACCAATTTACTATCGCTAAAAGTCACAGACTCTAGTTTCCAAAGTGGAGAGACCGCATCACCAAGCGACCCCCCTTGCTACCATCCAACAAAACTAATCTACAAAATTATCACAGCCAGAAAATGTTGCAAGTGCCACTGCTTTGGACATAGCAATAACAACAACAACAAAATCTTTATCCCACTAAGTGGGGTCAGGTACATGAATCCTTTTCTCCATTGCGTCCTATTTAGTGTCATATTTTAATTTAATCCTAATAAATTAAGATCATTTTTTATACAATATGCCCAAGATGAAACAAAATGCACAACTAGGGGAGTGATCTACTTTACCGAGCAGGGTGTCATCAAAAAGTTGGGTAACGACACCGTAAACATTGAAGTCGGCGAGAACATAAATGAGGAGAACCAGCTTTCAGTTGAAGAGATAAATAACGATCCGGAAAGTGACGCAGGCCTCAAAGTGGATTCACAATTGTCAGCAAAGAAGGAAGAGACGTCACCAATTACAATTGACCCCGAAATAAAGATTTTGGCTGAGGTAACAGTAGCTGTTCGGGAAGATAGTGACCTTGATCTAATATGCATTCATGCAAAGAATGTAGCTTGAGCTATTGTTTCACAAATTGTGAGAAAAACATCAGCAAGACTAACTGTGGATATCCAAAAAGGGCATGAATTTGAGGAGCCGACCTTAGATTCAAAACCATCACAGATCTGAGCATTGCATATTTTTTTAGATGTATAGACCCCTTCCTGAGTTACACTTATTGAGGGAGGTCCAATATGTCAAAAGTGGGGTCATTTTGTGTCATGTCAGATATATTACAGGGGATTATTCGGAGGTTGTTTTCAATCTAGCTTGGTATCCATCGTCAGATGTCCTGACGGAATAGGTGAATCTCAATTTTATAATGTCCCTAGGAGCTTGATTGGGACAAAAATTCTTCAATGGGATCCAGGTTATATCGGTAAAGAGGAGGTCTCTCCTGAGCAGGTGCTACTGAGTGGGGTGCATTCAGCCACAACTTTTACCCCAACATTGATCTCTCCTCCCATACCAGCTCCTCATCTGCACTCTGCCGATTGTGAGGAATGGAAGAAGCAGGTTACCTCTGGAATGGCTCAATTCCTGAGTGTGAGAATACTCATCTACCTACAATTCAAACTCAGGGCATGCCAAAGGTGGACGGATAGTTATTCTACCAAAATGTGTTTTGAAGCGACAATATCTACAAGATTGATCCACCTTGGGACTGCAACATTTTAGCCACGTTCAATGTTGCAGATCTGACAACGTACTTGAGGATCTGGAAGCTTCGGCAAATGAGTTTGAAGCTCCCCCAACTTTGGGAGACTGCGCTGGGCTTTGGAGAGGAACCGGCCAATCTTTAGGGGGGAGGGCCGCCGAACCCCCTTTTTCCTTCTTCCTTTCCCACCTTTCATTTCTTCCTATTCCCTCTTTCCTTTTCCAATCTTTCCTTCCTAAAACTTGTCAATTCTGAATTTCTGCTATTTTTACTAGTCTTTGCCTATTTTGAATTCTTCCTATTAAAAACATTGTTTGAATTATGAATTATTTTTTGTTATTATACTATCTCTTTAAAACATTGCCTCTTATAAATCCTTGCCTATTATATTCTATTTCATAATTAAAAGCATCGCTTAATATATAAATCTTAATCCCTCTTATTTATAACGGTTGTTTTGCTTTGTGGAGGAGGTCCTGTTTTTGATATATGAATTCAAGTTTTATCTTAGAGTTTTCCTTTTCGAGGGTTGTACCCGACTTCGAGGAGCTACTCCGGCCGTCTCTCGTTTGAGGTGGCGATCGTCTCCAAGGGTTCGAGTTGTACTCCGACTGTATCTTGACCCCGCCGATATATTTATCTGTCTGTTCGTCCTCCCTGCACCCCTGCAGGTCATTGTCCAGCCCTCTCCTACATCTAACAGGTCGTTGTCCTCTACTTTCTTGTTGATACCAGCCCACCTCCCAACCCTTCAGCAGGCCGCCGCCACTCCTTCCCTCAGCTCAACAAAATCTGGCTACTTCCCAGCCCGCCAAATCACCTACAACTCCTCCCCGCACATTTGCAAATTGCTGTCCAGCCCTCTTTTGCAGCCAGCGCTGCTGTCCTCAACTTTTCTGCCTTCCCAACTGCTGTCCCGCTACTCCCAGTTGTTGTCCAACCTTCTCGGCTTGCTACCCCACCTTCCTAACAAGCTCAAACGCCCTTGGGATACACTCTCGAGGTGTCCGTTTGTGTTGTTTTGTGCTTTTGTGATGTTATTTTCAGTTTGTGTATGTTGTAGGCCTCTTTTCCTTTTAATAAAAGTTGCTTTTGTGGTTTGAGCTTTCACCTCAGGTATCATTTGGTTAGAGTGGCGTAGTTTGCCACAAATTTCATTCCATAATTGAGTTCTTCTCACATACTTATTACTCAATCACCGCACGCTAGAAACGAGAAGTGAAATGAGAAGATTTCAAATGTAAGGACTTAGGAGTTGCATTATGGGAACCCCAATCTATATGCAGCTCCTGCTTAGAATGTGCTCAAAGAAGATGACTACCTATTCTACTAGAATGTGTTTTGGAACCATAGTGCCTATTGGATCAACCTACTAGGACTACAGTTAAGAATTTTTCTGTCCTGAACTGAATGGCTTGGGCGAGGTTTCTAACGGGGCTAGCGGCCTCCCCCGCCCCTCTCTTGCTTCCTTTTTCGCTTCTTCTCCTTAGGAAGGATTTTAATGGCTATTCTAAGTATTCCCACCCCTTCCTTTTGTAAGTGTTTCCTATCTTCCACTTTTCTTTCTCCTCTTCTTTCCTTTCTTGTTTCACGTCTAGCTAGGGCTATATGTATGCTAGTTTGCTAAGAGTCTAAGGAGTTTTTTGCTATGCATTGATTACAGATTTCCTGTGTGGATTCTTTTTCCTTGTTCTAAGGTTATATCCGAGGAGGTGGTGGTGCTCTGGCTATTTCTTACTTCGAGGTGGTGATTGTATCTCCCATTTCTGCCTTCCCTACTTCTTCTCCTCTGCTTCCTTTAGCCACTGACCATCCCCAACCGCTTCCCTCCTGCACTGTCGAGCCCGTTTTTGCTGCAACAACCTGCTGTCCAGCACGTTCAGGCCCCTCCCGTCATCCTATCGGCACCCCTACAGCGGTTACGTTGCTGTCCCAGATCTTCTCCATCGCTGCCCGTGCTGTCCCAAATCTTCCCATCGCTTCCCTTGTCGTCCAGCACCTTCCAGCCACCAATCCCTCTGCCTCCGGCCACTTACAACCCTCCATACATGATGCTTTCGCAATTCTGCACCCTTCCCTAGCTGCCATTAGCACTCCCTTGTTTTCACCATCGTTGCCAACCATACTGAACCACTTAGACAACCTTCACCATCCTTGGAATACATCTTAGAGGTGTTTGTTTGTGTCGGTTAATGTTTTAGTGATATTATTTTCAATTTGAGTGTCTTGTAACCCTATTTTTATATTAATAAAAGTTGTTCTTGTGGTTTGGGTGTTTCTTCTCCGCTATCATGCACACAGGACAAACTACTTGAACGTAAATTTGCATGAAATTGTAAGTCACAAGTCACTAAGATTGGTAAAATAAGTAGAGAGATATCATGAAGGGTATAATCACAAGTCACTAAGGCTGTTTTCTTAGATTGAAAGTTTTGGAGGCATAACCTAAAATATGAAGACCAAAAGTAGTTTACATAACTTAAGAACACGACTAAAAAGTAAATTAAATCCTGCCTTAGAGCCTTATACAAATGTTTCCTTATTTTTAAAAAACGCAACTTTTGAATCTCCACAGATCGAGAAGGAGGGATTCCGTTGGATATAACAATTGAGAAATTTCATATCAACGGCTACCTTGCAAAGCAACAATTTGGATATGGCAAATTTGTCGCCCCTTGCCTGTATTATTCTTCACCGCCCTCAGGTTCAAGTAATGGATCCGTTTCATCTTCAAATAGCCAAACGGTAGTTATATATGGTGTTTTCGCATTTTTATTTATGGTGATTGTTATTCTTCCCTCTTCTTTTAAATTTGCTTTACTTTGTTTTCAATCAGATGCCCACACATAGTTTTCTCAAGCGCCAGCGGAGAGCTCTTCTCGTTTTCTTTTGCATTCCTGTTAGTCCTGGAAGAAGCAGAGTAATTTTTGTCTTTCCAAGAAATTTTTCTTTGTGGATTGATCTAATTGTTCCACGTTGGATTTTTCATGTGGGACAAAATTTGGTTCTTGATTCCGATCTGCACCTTCTACATCTAGAGGTAAAACGAAATTCTCATTATTGAGCTCTGGTTTGACATTATCAATATAGAACACAATTTAAGTTCGCTTTGCCTTATTTTTCCAAGAGGATCGATCACCCAGATATAGGGATTTTTTTCTTCTAGTAGAAATCTCAACTTAATTGAAACATGGAGGCTAACTAGCATTTGAAATTTAGGGGCTCTGTGTCTTGGCCTTTAAAATTCCATGTCCTGCCTTCCACATTGATGATTAGGTTAGGATTTGGAAGTCCCATATAACCTGTACTTTAGCTAAGATGGGAAAAGGTGTGAATACCACATTAGCTAAATGACTTTTATCATTAGTATATGTCTGCTCCTTTCTAGGTATAATGCATTAATCATGAGTTTTTTTATGTCCATAAGATATGTGCTGCCACTCTAGTCCTGTTATATTTTAGTTCTAGTTCTTTGGCAAGTTTGGTTAAGGACTCGAGCCTGAACAGTCTTTTTGATGTGGTATTTAGATCCTTTTTCGCTGTATATGCGTGTGTGTGGGTGCATCTGAATGTGTGATCTACTTGGTCTGTTAAAAAACTGTAAAACAGCTGCCACAAATTTGGATTTTATAGAGCGTGTTTTTATGCAACTCCTTTTGCATTGTTGCATCTTAGCCTGGTTGTTTTTTATATTTGGAACTTCTAATTTATTAAATTTGTAGATTGTTGTCTTAGAAACTGAAATAATAAGTTCTGAAATTATAAATGTTAGTTAATTTGCTACTATGGATAATGCGGAGGACTGTTGAAATCTATACATTTCTATTATGAATACACTGTAATATTGATGATACATAAATGCCTGTGAATCTCCAGGGAGGTGTTGACATCATTTTTGGTGAGGTCTTTCTTTCCTCTTAGTGCTTAGGATCTAGCTATTGGGCTTTCCCTTTGACTATCCTAGAAGAATAGAGATGGAACCTACCTATATAGAAATTCAAACCACATCCTAGTTCTCTTCGAAACACTACGTAGCTGGTCATAAACCTCCAGCACTTTGAAGGTTAGGACTAACTTGTGAGAATTCGAGGATGAGTTCTTATAGAGTTTAGAAGCCTCAGGAACACTCATTACAACTTTCGTACGTTCGCGCACGAATATCACGATTCGGACCGTCGACACGTTAAGTATTGCAATTCACGCCACCTATGTTTTTATATGCTGCATAATTAATTGAAACTTAAATAAAATTTTGAAACGGTCAATCGTAAACCAAAATTTTGACGAAAATTAAATTTGATGCATTTTTGACCCGTTCGTCGACGAGGTTGTCCAGGTGACCCCGAACGACCAAACGAATCACGCGAGTGCGTCTGGAATGTCGATTTCACTTAGGGATGACGTTCGTTTCGCCACGGCTTCGCGGACTGGTTAAAAATACTTAAATTATCATTTTTGGAAAAGTAGTCTGAACGACTCCAAATGACGAAACGGACTCCACGATCGCATTTGGAACGTCGATTTTACGTAGGATGGGCATTCATTTCACCACAATGCCAAGTTCGAACGAATAATACACAAATGATGATTATAATATTATTATTGTTATAATAATATAATATTACTTTTATTATTGATTATCTTACGCATGCAGCTATCCAAAAAAAATCCTATCCTATTAAATGCACCGCACGCTTCCCCCGTTCTCTCTCTATCTCTATCTCATCTCACGCATGGGAGATTTTTTTTTTATCACATCTCTCTCTCTCTCTCACGCCTCTCATTCTTCCTCCTATAAAAAACATCCCCCACTCACTCTTCTCTACATATAGCAGCAGCCCCATCCTCCAAATCAACATCTCCCCTTAATGCAGCCTCCCTTTCTCTCCCTTCTTTTGCTTCCTCCTCTGGCGAACCCCCTACAGCGAGCTTCTCTCCGATGAACTCTTCCCGCCGGTGAGCCTCGGTCAGGTAAGCCCCTCTCCCATCTTCTCTTCGTCTTCTTCTTCGCTTAACGCAGAGAGAACCAAGAGAGCAGAAAAAAAAGGTAACTTTACATACATACCACCCAATTACTTTATAATTGCACAAAAAAAAGGAGGATTTACATATATACCACTCAATTTCTGTATTTGCACAAATAAAAGAAATTAAAATTTACATAAATACCATTCAATGTTTTTTTATTTACAGCAAAACAAAAAGAAAGAGGGGAATTTTACATGGATGCCACACAATTCTTATTTATTTGTACAAAAATTTTTACATACATACCATCCCATGCCTACCAATTTGCATGCAAATAAATTTACTCACATACCATCCATTTCCTACGCATACAGGAAAATTTTACTTAAACCACCCAGCTTTTATGTATTAGGAAAAAAAAAAAAGATTTACATGCTTACCACCTTTTCTCATATATTTACATTTTCACCACCTTATTCTCATATCATTACATGCCCAACCCCTAGGCTTGTTTAAAAAAAAAAAAGGAAAAATTTACATATATACCATTAATCCTTCTGTACTTCCATGTCTAATTCCTACACTTTTGTAGTTACACGCATGCTGCTTAATTGTTACGTGTTTACACATTTAACACCTAAAGTTTCATATCCACATGCATACCACACTAGTTCTCGCGCATGCTTTACATCTCACATATTTCCGTACATACCACCTCGTTCCCATGTATTTACACATCTACTACTCAAATAATGGATGTTGGCACGTTTACCACCTAAATAATGAAAGTTTTAGGTTACCATTCAAATCATTAATAATTATATCCTAACCACTTACTTCCATGCATATAGAATTTTTCTCGGATTTACATGTGTACTATCTAAGCTTTTATATTTTCACATCTAACACCCAAACTTTGTTATTTACATGCGTGCTACTCGATCTTTTTTTATGAACTTACATATTCACCATCTAAAGTTTCATATTCACGTGTATGCGTCATAATTTTTTATGGATTTACATGTCTAATATCTAAACTTCGATGATCTTTATGTGTGTCGTTCGAACATGTCCAAAAAAAAAAACTCAGACTTGTTAGGTGCAAAACAACATAGGCTTCGGAGAAGATGAGATCGACGTGACACCGACGTGGATAAGTAAGAAATTAAGGGGTATTTCTGATTTAAATAATTACAGAAACTTTTAAAAATTCATAAATTTGTGTAGAAGAATATTAAAAATAAAATAAATATACCCCATTGAAAAAATTTTATTTTTGAACTAAAATAATTTTGAAAAATAAAATAAAAATAAATAAATAAAATATACAAACTCTTCTCTTGTAATTTAATTAACCAATGAATAGCAGTTTCAACAAATTTTTTTTATAGTTATTTGGATTAAATTAAAGGAATTCTGAAGTTAAAAACCCCAAGGATAAAATGGTGATTATGGAATTTTGAACCCCAATAAAATTTTAGGTCAAACCAAAGGGTTAAAGGGTAATATTGATCATAATTGACTCTCTAAGACGACTGAAACACAAAGGGTTAAAGGATATGAACAAACTCATTAGAAACCAACTCATGATATTTTCTAAAAAAGGGGTAAAAGTGTAATTTCTCTAATTATTGAGGGTTGGAAGATGATTAAGTATGGAAGATTCTCAAGTTAGGGGCTTGAGAAAGGAAGACAATAATTAACTAACTTGAAGCCCTGAATTAATGGTTAAGCATTTTATAATTTTTAATAAGGATTAACGTTACTTAATTTTTAAAATTACAAATTTATCCTTAATAATCTAAGAGTTTAGTAGCGAGCTAAGATCGATCTGAAACTATTTAAAGGGATTAGAAAAGAAAGAATATAGTTTGTCATACGCACCACAAGCTCAAGTTCAATTAAGAAAGAGTAAAGTTTTCTTCAGTAATCAAACTCACTCTTGGGACGATCACCCATTCAAGCACCGAACAAAATAGCTGCTAGCCTACTTATGGGTTAATTAAGATATATTAAGCACAACTTAAAAGACATTAATTCAATTCAGATGGTTTAATTAATAGTCTAGCAAGACCAAAATGAACTTAAAATGATCTAGAAGATTTCAAGTTTGTTTAAAGTAATTCTTTGGACATTTTAAAGAACATTTGGGTCTGTCATGATTTGCTGAAGAAAATCATTCTGAAAACACAAACGATCATTGAAAATCAGATGAACCTCTAAGGACCCACCAAGTTATGGTTCAGGACCTGATAATTCACACAAATGAATAGAAATACCTCAAACTACTTACCCTACATTAATAACCCAATGCTCAAGGATTTAAGTCTTCCCTAAGGTAATTAAATCCTTGTGAGCGAATGGGGATATTTTTTTGTGTCATTTATGGATCATTGGACTGATGTAAGTCTGAGGTTCAGGTGGTAAGGGTGATGACGATAATGCTTATGTGTGCTAAAACAAGGGATACGACGTTGGATTTTAGAATAGTATCTCTTACCTTAAGGACCTTTAATAAAATAAGATGATAAAAATCGTTGATACTATTCGATGACAATTGAGAAGATGATTGCCCCTGATACTCTTAGGTTGTCTGTAGTCCTAACTCGATTAGATTGATTAACATGTGGATTGCACCTCTCTACAAAATATTTTAAACAAGTCTATTTTGCATGATAAAATTGTAGTTGCACGAAAATTAAACTCAAATGAAGATTTGTAAAGGTCCACAGTTAATTACTTGGATCGAGATTAGGACTGCCCTTCGTAGATGATCGGGTTGGTAGCTATTTCTTAAGGTTGGCAAGCACACAGTCCAACTCCGAGCCCCCTACCCATGTCTTATACCCAGTTCTAGTTTTTCATATGTGAATATGGGTTTTCTTTTTACTCGGGTTTTGCCACGACTCAGTTTCCGACTTTTTCGTGTCGGATGCTACTTCTCTGCAATTTATTTAATTCCTGCAAATATATTCTATTTTATGATGCTAACCATGCAGTGGGAGTAGCGAGAAGATGACGAGTATGCATTTATATTTTATGCACTGCAATTTTATTTATTTACTTTACAACATCTTTTTTTTTTACCTGCATTTATTTACCTTGCTTGTAAAACTTTTTAAAACTGAAAATTACAAAACTATTTTCAAAATTAAACAATATTTTCAAAATACAACAAGAAAATAAAAACTTCATAAGACGTCATCTTGAATGTACGGCGGTCCCTCGGATGAGGTAACCCACTGTTTCTAACGATATTTCCTCAATTTAAATGAGCTTAACAACTCATTTAGGTTAAATAAATTCAAAAGAAAATAGTGGTATCGGAACGAGGGAACCGTGAGATCCTAACCGGTGTCGTTCTAATCAACTTCTAATCAACTTCTAATCAACTTTAACCCCCCATAACACTTGAACAACAAAACTTGACGTGGAAACCGTAAAACTTTTTGAACCTTAGACCTTAGGACTGTCTCTTCAATAACGAGCTTGCAGCTAACACCGTGGGTAGCATGACAAGAATGTGCAGAAGATCGACTTCGAGAAAACAAGCAGATCTACATAAGCAACTTTTCTTAGAATTAAATACCGAGTCATAGGATTTCGAGGTTGTCTGTCTAGTGCGACATAAATCTTCAACTTATCTTTTAGGCTTTTATATAGTCATGTTATGCAATTTAAGCCCTAACTAGCTTTAGGTTCTGAGATCGTCGTTCGTTACGACGTAAATTCTCCTATCTTTCAGATTATTTGTATAACCGTGTCATGTAAGTATAAGTCCTAAATAAAAACTGACTGGATGAAATATCATGTAATATCATTTCTAAATCAAAACCAAACAACATGATAGATTGAGAAGTCACCGAGGTTCTTCTCGAATTAGTGACATCTTCTACCTTTCATTCATTTGGATTCTTGAAAATAATTGTTTCTATTTGATTTATTCCTTTTTTTGATTTTCCAATGTCTAATCTTGAAAACTTAAACTTTGAAATTCTTGAAGGCAAAACCACTGATCTGAATCGAGAGTATTCTTAAGCGACTTCGGTTATATAGGGGTTTGCTTCTATATGGAACATTGTAACTGAGCTTAATATAAATTTTATTTAGTCTTTTATATTAAATAGGGGATTTTGTCGGTCAACATGAACGGTTTCGCAGACCAGCACGAATCTCATAGATTCTATAGTTTATTTAATCGAGTCTTACCATCAAACAATATGTCCATTCCTTAGAATAGATGCATCGTTTGCGGTGTTGTGCTCGTTTATTTAAACTATTAAATATATGAGATCGGTTTGGTCTCGTTACTTTTCAAAATTTCAAAACTACCAACATCATGTTTGGTGGCCGATAGGAGGCTTTTGGAAGTTAAGTTGATTATATCTTCCATTATTTTGACATTTGAGAATGAAGGATTCGACCGCGAGATTTAGTTTTGCTATGCTATTGTGTTTTCAAATTCCCTTGATTGATTATCAATGGAAATATAAATGCTAATTTGTAATATCAGATTTTGTTTTAAACGTTTTAATTTCGGCATTTTCTTTTCATTGAAATCCACACTAAAAAGCAACCATATTTTCCCAGTTTTATGATAATGATATGGTTTCATCAACACGGAAAATATTATGAAAAATTAGTTCCTACTTGCTTCTTTGTTGTTTTTCGTGATTATCTTGTAATAATATGATGCTTGTGATCATTCAAAATGGATTCATGTTTCATTGGTTCTTGATAAAAATGTTGATTAATAGGAGCGCAAGATAGCTGAGATTGGCCCATCCAATTGGCAAAAAGCTTGTTTTGTGCCCACGAAATCGGATGCAAAAGTCACTGCTTTCAGAAAATGGTTAAGAAGATATTCAAACAGCCAGATTCACTGGCCAAATAAGTTCGGGAACTTTCTTCCTCCAACTCCCCCCAAAGAGCAGCTTTTGGACAGGTATGTTTCAAAATTTTAAAATATGCTGTTTACTGAAAAACTACTGTCTTCGTATGGTTTGAGAGACTTAGTTAAAAAGGAAAGGAATCACAAATAAAATCTGGAGGCAATGAAATACTGAAGCAAATGGGTTTCAAACTTATTTGATTGCGAATAAAAATTTGGTATGTTAACACACAGGAAATTTTAAAATTTGGTATGTTGAAATATTGAGGGATTCTAGACATGAGATTTCCATCAGATTCATCTCTTTTTCTCTCGGGTTGAGTGAACACTCGAACCCAGTGCCTTGGGGGCCATTTGGGATCCCTTTTGTTTTTTATTTATGATTTTTTTTTTTTTTTGTTAATATTTTGATTTGAAATAAAATTTGTTTGGCTATTTGATTTAAGTATGAGTATTTTCAAAAACATATTTATTTGCTTCTAAAAATAATATATATATATATATATATATATATATATATATATATAAAAAAAACACCTGAATGAACTGGTTTTTTATTTAAAGTAAAATAAAAGTACTCACATTCATTTGTATTTCTAATTTTGGTTTAACTTAACAAGCGAGAAGGGAAAATAAATTATTGTTTTCATTTCACTGTATTGAGTACTTCAAACCAAAAGCGCCTCTCTGAAATTATTATGCCGACTTCTTTCAGGTATTGGTCGCATGTTGTGCACTGCAGCAGCTGTAGTTTGGCTTTAAAGCGGCTGAGAATTCTGGAGTTTTCTCTTCCAGTTGTTTCAGTGGCGTTGATTGGCTTAGTGGCTGCTGCCAAACAAGAAGTGATGCTTCTGTCAACAAGAACTGCACTCGTCGCCATGGCCTTGGTCTGCTTTGCAGCTTCCAGGTGGCTCTCTCACTTCATCTACAAAACATTTTATTTCCATGACTACAACCATGCTTTCGTCTGATGCAGAACCTTCAATTACCTCGTATCTCTTTTTCAAAGATCAAGTATTATTTGTGCATAAAATATAACAGTATTGTTAAAATAAAAATGATAGGAATATATGCAAAAGGAAAATGAAGTTTTCTGTATGGCTAAGAAGTGTCTGACTTGGACACTTAATAAATTGATTATTGGGGATAATACAAACAGAGCTCTTAAGAAAATAGCTTTGTTCATGTGAGATTAGGCGGTGGCCTGGGAACTAGCAAAAAAAAAGATCAAACACAGTTTTTTGGGACTTTTACATACCTAGCACACAATTCTTATGTATTTACATTTCTCACACCTAAACTTTCATATTACGCACATAGCGCTGAAGTCTTTAATATCGCATTAAAAATAGTACTATTACCCCTTTTTAATGGTGAAATAAGTATTTTCATGCATAGGTTTTTCATGCTATGTATGTAAATATGAAAGTTTGGGTGTAAAATATGTAAATACGTAAAATTGTGTGCTAAGTATGTAAATTTCCCTTTTTTTTTTTTTTTAATTTTTATGACTCCTTGTTTGTATTTTTTATCATTATTATCCTCACTCTAAATCAATCATTAGTGATAGCTTATTGCTTTAGCTGTAGAGTAATGCTTTATCCACCCAAAATTTCAATATGATCAACATAAAAAAAGCACAAAAATTCGCATTCAAATGTGATGCAGGATGGTTTAATGTCAAGAGTTTATTGTCCCAATTAAATTATGCAGTGTGAATCATAGATCACCAACTATATTTAGTGATATCATGCCATTTATAGTAAACAATATATATATATATATACATATATATATATATATATATATAT
>NW_018164666.1:1216900-1232644 GCF_001263595.1 Phalaenopsis equestris
TATATATATATATATATATACATATATTCTATAATATATTATAGCAATGTAGAAAATGATATGTTACAGCATGTTTGAGGTGTATTATTATATGTTACAGCAAACGTAATAAGATAGAATGATTGAGCGCACAATAATACAAATTATAAGGTTGAGATGATGAAATTTGGTGAAAATCATAACGGGCTCAAAACGGTAGTAACTCAATGTGTCTTATACTACACATTAAAGTAGTTATTATTTATTTGTTAGTAAACTGGGGGATTTTTGGCCTTTGAAGTGATCCATAATATGGCAATTTTTTTTATTAGGAATATCATTTATATCAAATTTGAATAAAATTAAGAATACCAGCAAATTAATAAAATGCATAGATAAGAAAAGAATTTATCGAACAAGTCTAGTTAGAAATAAGGAGATAAAGTTTCAAACATTAGATGTAAGTACTTATTTAAGTAATTATAATAATCCATTCTTTAGAATAATTATTCATAAATTTATTATCCCTAAAATTAGTCGATATAAATGTGATTAATTCAATTTGATTGGGGGTAACCAAAAAAAATAAATAAATGAAAAGAATCCATTGGTGATGGCATCCATTGCTTCCTTTAATGTAATAGTATTAAACTAATACCACTTTCACTGATATATTTTATAACAAAAGGTGTTGGAAATATGATATGTAGTGGATATAATAATTTTTTTTTTCAAAATTCTTAACCGAATTTGCTTGATTTAAACAAATTCTATAATATCTGTCGTGCTAGAAATCTATTTTTTAATTTTATTAATAGCAGTATAAGTGTGATTATCCCTTTTTTAGTGCAATTACATAAATACCAACCGAAATTTCCTACTTACAAATCTACCATCCTCTTTCATCTGTTTTTTAACTTCCCACGAGCAGCACACCTCTAGAAACATTCACATGCTATTGTATATTCCTTGTATTGTTTACAACTGCAATAGATATAAATGGTATTCCTTCTTCTTTGTTAGGCAGCAATGCTTCTCTGTTATACTTCATTTTAGCTTTATAGCTTTTACCACTCAAATATCAAAATTCATTTATGAAATTCTCAATAGTTTGATAGTGGCATGTTTAAATACATTGGTTCGATAGTTTAAAAAAATCACCTAGGTTAATTTGTAAATTTCAATTTTTCGGGTGGTCTAATGTGATTATCCATTTTCTTAAACCAAGTTAAAAGATAGGGAAGCATGGTGCATTTTCAAAAAAAAAAGATAAAAAAAAAGCGGTCAAATGTTCTAATTTGTAGCACATTGATTAGAAATAAAATAAAGATATTTAAGAGGTGGCTCATCACGTCGAAGAATGTCGTAGTATCATAGCAGTTAAGTGTCCCTTTAATTAAGAAAAACAGCGAAAATACATATTTCTGTTTATTTAGTCTAACAAAAAGGCAAGATTAATCAATAGAAATTTGAACAGCATATCTTGAGCTGATTCTGTGCTAATTTAAGATTCATTCAAATTTATTTGATTCTACCTTGATTCAGATTAAATTTTCATTATATATTGGCTCTATTTGATCTGTATTATAAGTCAGAGTTGACGTTTAAAATTTAGCTAGTTCAATTCAAACAAAATATAACTGAGCATTAATAAAGACTTAAATCAACTTAGAAATATATTGGGCTGCTAATGAACCAAGTACTTTCAAATTCAACTAATCAAATAAATTTGAGTATTTTTATAAATACTCAGTTGTCATATGAATATTATTGAATAATTTGTTGCTTAAAGTACTTATAATCATGAAAATTAGTGGTTAAAGCTTATGAATAAGCTCATAAAGAAGCTTGATTAATGCACAATATCTGCCTCAATTAATGCTCAATATCCTTAGTATTTGATATAAAGCTTGATATAAAACTTGATTAAGGCATATTTATGATCATTTGTTCTTTGACTTTTAAACCAGTATTGTTTATTAATTACAAATGATTAAGTTAAATTATTGAGCTCATACTATCAATGATTAAGATTTAGGTGACTCAAAGATGCAAAACAGACATCCTACACTCCAGCTATGAAACTTCCATCAAAGCAAAAAAGTAAATCTTTTATTGTCTTTTACTCCATTATTCAAGATTTGCTTAAATTAAAATATCATGTTGTAATGTTGCAGGAAAGTGACCACCCTTCCTTTGTGGTTGGAGGAAAAATATGAAAATTTATAATATTTAATTAAGATAAAACAAAGAAGTGTAACAGCATCTTATATGTAGTTAGGGCTGTCAATTTGGCTCGTTGTTCGTGAACAGCTCGTGTTCGGCTCGTTCGTTAAGCCTAATGAGCCGAACACGAACAAATTTTTAAACTCGAAATGTAAATGAGCCGAACACGAACAACAGTTTGTTCGCTTGTGTTCGGCTCGAAATAACTCAAAAAAAAAAGATTACATAACTTTTTATATAACAATATATTACATATATTATTTATATAATAATATATTATATATATTTATGTCTAAGTTTAAATCATAACATCTCATGTGGCAATGTGGTTATTGTCTTCTTTTGTATAGATTTGATAACAGGAGCTATTTCGAACGAGCTGAACACGAGCCAAGGCTGAGCTCGCTCAAACTCGGCTCGTTTACAGCCCCATATGTAGTAGAATAATATGTAGTAGAATAATGATATTATGATTCAGCCCTCATAAATTTTAAATTTAGTTTTATGTCCCATGACGTATATATAGCTTCTAACAAGAGTCCTCTAGAATAATATTAATCTTGACTAGTACATAATTTCTTTTTTTATTTTTTATGTTGTGGCATAAAAATTATTTAATTCATACCATTTTTTAAAACCATACATAAAAATAGTATCTAACTCTATGATATTTCCAATTCTATAATCCTAATGATAGAGTTTTAGTAGTATTTAACAATATGGAAAAGTTCATTTTATTATTATTATTATTATTAAATTTGCTTTTGTGAGCTTCCAATGTGGAAAGCAGCAGTCAAAGATTTGACAAGATTCGGGCTGTGATTATGATATTCATTTTATTATGTTGAAGACAAGTTGTTATGTTGGGGCTTATTGACGCAGGAAGAGCCATAAAGATTCTCAAATAATTAATTAGGAATATGAACCTTCATGGTGATTACATTATGGGTCTTAATCTTTCTGATAAGTATGTTTAATTAAAATAATGATCATCTAGTCTATGACTGAGGTAATCCAAACCCAAATTTTCCAATTAAAGAGCTACCAAAATAACAATTGAATAAAGGAAAATAAAAATCAAAATATTCTCCCATGTATGTGCAAGTATTTTTCTCTAACATAGCCCTAAATTGACCTACAAATTAAAATAATAATATGATGGCATCACTTACATGTACTAAAATTGGCACATGTTCATTTTATCATTTCATTCTTTTTACATGATAATATTTTTTTTACTATGGTTAGGCTTTAGGTCATTTCCTACTTAGGTATTCATAAATTGATTTAGGTTCTGTTTGGGGCAGCTTATCCAAAAACGCAATTGGTTTTTACACTAAACACGGAACGCGGGTCGAACTCCGCGGTCCGTGTTTCCAAATAAGCGGTTTATCTGGATAAACATAAACTGTCTCAAACACACCCTTAGTATTTGAGGGTTACTCCCCACACAAACACAAGGGCACATAAATGTGCTTGCATGTAAAAGTTGTTAGTACAACTTTGAGTAGGAATGAAGCTTATTTGACATGATCAAAAGAGAATAAACAAAGAGAAGGTAAAGAGGAAAGACATCATTAAGAACAACACACAATCTAAGTGATTCACCAACCTTCTCTTATGTTCATAAAATAAAAAATAAAAGTAAAAAACTCAAATTCACATTTACAATTCTATCCTTGAGAAGGTGAGAAGCATTTGAAACAAGATAACACAAAGCTAAGAAGAAGAAAAAGAATATTTTGTAGTGGGGAGTAAGAGTTGCAATTGTTATGAATGATTAATGAGGAAACAATTATTTGTTTTCTTATATTTAAATAGCATAAAATTATGTAATTTTGGTTTACAAATAAAATAAATATAATTAAGATATGTAATGCAAATTGCTAACAAAATAATAAAACATTAAAACATTTATATTTAGTATGCAGGGCAAACATCATAGAAGTTGAAACACCAATTCTCCCAATAGATATATTGATTTTAAATATAGACTTTAAATTCTTAAAAATATTGTGGCATAAATTGGACTTTTTGAGATCATAAATACCTACATCATATAAAAGTATTTTTCCTGCAATGCATCGATATTTAAATGCTTATCTTGATTTTAAGTATATCAAAATAAGGGCATTTGCACACATAACACATATTTCTTATTTATTTGCATACTTACAACTACATTTTCATATTTACATATATAACATAATAGATATATAAATTATTGTTGCACTAAAAAGTTATATAATTACATTTTTAAAATTTTAAAACTAAAGTGCAAATATATGACAATAATTTGAACTTTGGTTTAATATTTGCTTTTGATGTGTGCTAGAAAATTCACATTGGTAGAGTAATGGATTATCATCTTAGTGTTGCATGAGATTTCAGCACACACTCAGATAAAAGTAAACAACTAATAATCACACCAAAAGTTTTTACGTGAAAAACTCTTAAAGTGAAAAAAAAATCAGTTGCAAGGATCCACTATAAGTTGATGATTACAAAGATCCCTTATCCCACATTCAAGAAAGAGTTACAAAGTCTTTTGAATTACATTGTCTACGTGTAAATGAACTTGTTGTAAGAAGTGGGAGGCAGCCGATGACAATCAGTGGAGGCTGACAGGTGTTGGTCAATTGTAGTCGGCGATGATCGATGGCGCTCAACAGTGGTTAATGGTGGTCAATGACAATCGACGGTGGCAGCTGTGGTGCTGGACTGCAACTCCTTCTCAAAGCTTCATTTTTTTCTCAAGCCTCAAGCTGTCTTCCCCCTTATGAGAGGGGTGGAGGTCTATTTTTAATGCTCTAGGTGCAATTAATACAGGAATCTGAACTACTTTGATCGAACGGCCTTGAGAGCTTCTTCGATCAGACAACATATGATGAACATTTGAGTATCTTAAACGATGTCGGAATTGAGCAATCTTGGGCTCAATGGATTCATCTTGTCGAGACACTCGATTCATTCATGAATATCTATATTCGACATTCATTTGACCTTTCAAATGTGTCTTGAACTTTCAAATGTGGTTTAATATCTTGTTTGGGGCTTGATTTGACTATGATTAGACTAATTTTGATATCATTGGGTCAGTCTCATCGAGCCAATCAATTTGACTGTAATTTTGCTGAAATCGAAACTAAGAAATTTTTCAATAAATATAAACTTCTTAACTCGTGTCGAATATTGAAAATTTATTGATGACATATATATGTTTCTAACATATTATCATTTATGAAAAATAAAGAAATAAAAAAAAAGTGATTGTTTAATACATCAAACGTAATTACTCCCTTTTTATTTAAAATAAATCACAAACTTCTCTTTTCATGAAAATGATTGGGAAGCTTTTTCAAGTGATTAATCTCAAATTTTCATGTTTGAAGTGTTCAATTTTCTTAAATTTTTTATTTATTTTCTTAACGGCCAAAAAAATTTAAAAAAAAAAAACTTTTTAAGCGTGTAATTTTATAATATTAAATCATATATTACGGCTGACTTGCGGCAAATATTTACATTTATTTTCTAAACGACAATTTTTATATATTCTTCCATATATCTGACTTGGCCTTCGACCCCCAGAAATATGACACGTGGCAGCTCGTCATGCTTTATGTCTAGGTCTGTTCTTTGCTCTGGCTTGACCAGGAAAAACAGGACTGGCGTTTACATGCACTAATCGAGGATAATTAGGCTAATTAACTTGTTAAGAAATCATTAAGAATTTAATTTGGCTTTCATTTCTCGCTCCTCGATGGGTGTATTTAGATATATATTGAAAACTTTTTATAAATAGATAAATAAATAACTTAATTTTTTTTTTTTTTTTTACATTAAAAATAGTCAATTGTTAATGTAAATTCTATTATAATAATAGCACGAAGGTACATATATTGTGGACGCTCATAATTATATTTAAGAGGATATAATGAATTGTAGAGTGTAAATAGGATCTTATTTATGTATCTAATTCCGAAATTTTGATTTACAATTACATTTTTATTATTTAAATATTCATTTACAATTACAAGAAGAAGTGAACAGTTGTGAAAATCGTCTTTAATTCAATTTAATCGTGATGATTTATTGTCAAATCTTTATTACAATTTGAATTCAAATGTGGCGGTAAACAGCTGGTCGATACACATGAATTCAGTTTACCAAAGCGACTGGTATAGTGGTTATTGTGTCTGACGAAGTAAAAGACCGATTGGTGATGTGTTGCGCTCGGGTGCTCTCGTGAAGTGTTTAGGTTGTTCGAGATTATATGCATGACCCGTCGATTGAATCTCTTGTCATAATATGTCAGATGATTTCGATTGAGTTGTCGGTCATTGGATGATCGACTTGGATCATGTACTTGTAACATGGTGTTTCGATTGTTTAGCCATCATCTTGAGCCACTCGATTACTATGAGATTCATGTCGACAGTTTGGGTGCATACAATAACTCTTATCATACTAAGATGCATACATTTTTAAGCTATTTAAATAATTTAAAAAATACTATCATTTTGAATATAATCCAAGCCGTTCAAAATTTATATGATCTTTCAAATAACTTTTTTGGTTAAAATTTTGTAGTTGGCTATTTTTTCTTAGATTGTTTTGAGATTAATTTTAACTAATGCAGGATTTTTGACAATTTAGCCCTATCATTTTTTAAAATTATGCAATTATCTAATTTCACGAGCTCTGATATATTTGTAACATTTTTAGTGTAGAATTATATTTTCTTTTGTATACTAAATTATTTTTAATCTTCTTTATCGTTGCATTTATAATTAGATCGAACTTATACGTAAAGAAGCACTATTTCCATTCTAACTACTTCAATAATATTGCATGCTAAAATATTCATGATCGTAGAATAATAATTTAAGACTTTAACATTGCATAACGATACAACACATGCATGATTTTTTACGTGAAAAATCCTGAAAGGTTAAAAAGTTATGGGGTTTGGCTTAGTTCAAATAGTTTACTATGTGATAAGGAGTACTGAAATCTATCTTCACGTGGAGTGGGAATATGGAATTACAATATTATGTTGAAACTATAACTGCTTTGAAATCACCCAATATATGTAACTATATAAAGTTAGTGTGGCCTATAACTGTTGTAATCTAACTATAATTATTATGCGGCTATTATAGCCATAATTGGCTATAAAAATGGTAATTGACTATAAAAGACATAGTTTGTGGCTATAACAACCGTAATTGATATGAATGTCGTAGTAGGGCAACCAAAATCATAGTTGAAGCCTATAATAACTACAATTGACAACATAAGTCGTAGTTGCAAGAGGCTATAATAGCCGACGTGGTAGGGATATCATAGTCATAGTTGGTGATTATCGATAATGATTAGTGGTTAATAACAATCTCTAGTGGTTGATGGAGACCTTTGGTGATTGACATCAAACTCTAGTGGTCGGCCATTATCTTGGGCGACCGGTGACAAAAGTCTGAACTTTAAGAGTTAATATTTTGCAATCAACTCACTCTCTTCTTTTCTACTCCTCCCTCAAATAAAGAATGAGTGTTAATTATAAGTGTTGAGAGGGGTATTTTGATAAATTTAAACAATCTTTCAAACCTTCCATCTCATTCCCTTGATTACATGTATTTTTTCAACACCTAAAAATATATTTCATAAAAATAATTGGAGGGAAAGCAATTGCATTCTATTTCATAAAAATATATACCATTTTTTACTTTAATTTAGTTTATTATTAAATGAATTTATCAAATAAATGCATTTTTATTCCTAATTTTCTATCCAAATATAATGATTGGCTCTTTTATATAACTTGTATTTCTTCATAATAAAAAAATGGGCCATTTACATGCATACCACTCAATTCCTATGTTTTCAGATCTGTAGCATCAAAACTTTACTTTTTTACAATTATACCAATTAAATTTTTCACATCATCTTAAAAAAAACACTATTTTAATTTAAAAAAAAAATTAAATGCGCATTTTCACGCATAGAAAAGTTGACATATATGTAAAAATTAAAAGTCAAATCCTAGATTTGTAAATACATAAAACCCGAGGGGCTTGTATGTAAATCCACCATAATTAATTTTAAATTTACATATTTTCACCTCTTATACTTATAAATAAACCCAAATTAAAACTATATATTTACATCAAATTTTCACCAAGTCAAATTCCCATAATCAAACCCTAACAAATGATTTACCTCGCTCTCTCCAGTGGACTTGGCCCCCCAATAGGGCCCACACGAAATTCAAATTAAAATAAAAATTAAATCCTAATATTCATTGCTCCCTCCCATATATATACCTTCTTCTTCTTCCCTGAATCTCCAAATCCTCAGAAACACAAAAAAGGCATCCATGGATCTCCACCCAAAGCAACAAATTACCCATCTCTCACCCCTTCAATCCACCAAATTCAAACCAAAAACCAAACTTTCCATCAACTCCGGCGGCGGCGCCGCCAACAAGTTCGTCGGAGTCCGACGACGCCCTTCCGGCCGTTGGGTGGCGGAGATAAAAGACACCACGCAAAAAATCCGCATGTGGCTCGGCACTTTCGAGACCGCGGAGGCCGCCGCGCTCGCCTACCCGCACCAACTTCTCCAACCGCCGCCCCTCAGCCGCCGGCGATTCCCCGGTGGCCACTCGCATCCGTAAACTCCTCCACCACAAGAAACTCACCGAGGAAGGCGGCTGCAATTCGTTTCCCCAAAACCATAAAAATGCTGCCTTTTTTCCATCGGCCGCCGCCGCCGCCGCTCGGAGCGCGACGGTGAAGGAGCTAGAACAGGAGATTCACTGGCCGTGGTTTGCAGGAGAAGATTTTGAGGTGATGTTCAATGGGTTCGAGTTGAGTGAGAGTGGTGGCGGGTTGCCGGAGATGTGCGGCGGGGGAGGCGGCGGGGGAGGAGCGGCGGAGGAGGTAGGGGTGTTTGAAAGAATGAGGGTGGAGAGGCAGATATCGGCGTCTTTATATGCGATGAACGGAGTGCAGGAGTACTTCGAGGCAATGGAGGAGTTTTCGGTTTCATCGTCTTTGTTGGATACTGTGTGGGATTTTCCGCCATTTTTATAAGGATTTAGAGGAGTTTTGCTTCTATAAAAGATATAAATGGCTGAGGACCGTTTTGATTTTAGTCTCAATCTGTTGTATTGCATTAAATTATATAATAGTTCTTAGTTCTGATGTTCATTGTTTTATGGTGACATGATGTGTTAGGGGATTTCTCACTGGGTAACGATCAGTTTTAACGCCCATTCATAGACTGTTAAGTTTCGAGTCAAATATCAATGAAATCAATCCACTAATCTTGATACATTCAAATATCTTTATATTTATTAAAAAAAAAAATCCCTTTTGAAAATTCTTGATAAGTGGATTGAACTGTAATTTTGTAAAATTGATGCATATCCCTATAAACATGATGCCTATACCATGAATTAAAGTCAGACATTCTTGTAATTCTTAACTACACTTTTCTTTTGACCCTCTTTGCACAACATTATATACAATGGGTGTGGTTCCTGAAAACTTTTGGATTCATCAGTGAGCTTAATGCTCTTGCCAAACTATGCTCGGGCTCGGCATATGAGCTCAACTCGAGTTAGAGCTTGCATTTTGATAGGCAAGCTAAGCTTCAATTAGACAAGAGTTTGTCTCCTCCAATGATTATTATATCTAGAGATTAGTACATCAGCCATATGTCCCCAAAAAAGCTCTTTTTATGCTCATCCGAGCCGTTCTCCGGACATATATGGATGAGGGGATAATAATTTTTACTAATTTACACCTTAAGAAGGAAAAGTCAACTCTAAAATTTTTTAATAAAAAAAGTTCTTGAAACACTACAATATTAAGAAAAAGACTTCCATAAATAAATAATTTAGCCTCTTTCCTCGCTCCTCCTTCAATAAAGATATGTATTGCATAATAATAAAAAAATAAAATTAGTTTGAAAATTTATGAAATGTAGTTGTGCTCATAGTTATAGTAGGGAGATTTATATATATTGATGCATGCCAGAAAATTCACGGCGATAGAATAACAGATTATCGTCTTAGTGTTGTACATGAATTATGCATACACTCAGATGAAAAAGAAAAAAACAGTGACTTCTCAAGAAGTTTCTGTATGGAAAGCACGTAAAGGGAAAAACCACGGGGTTAGGCTTAGTTAAGAAAATTCACTTCTGATTGATGATTACATAAATCAATTATCCCACAGACGGGAAATGGTAACTATATTTTTTAGTATTACGACGTTGACTGACATCAGCTGGGTGGTGGTGATCGATGACGGTTGGCGGAGGTCGACGATTATCGGTGATGGTCTTCAGCGGTTGGCGATGGTCAATTACGATCGGCGGTGGTCGACGACGGAGATTGGCGGTGGTCGACGAAGGAGGTCGGCGGTGTTCTACTACAATCGTCGGTGAAGTTGAATAACAGACAATCGTCGGTGGATTTGTCTTATCGAGCCGCTCAATTTGAGTATAAACTTCTCAGATTTAACAACCCTTTGATCTTCCATATGTGTCTGAAAATCATCTAATTATGGTTCAATGACTTGATATGGGCTTAATTTGACTTGGATTGTGTTAGTTTTTATATCATTAGGTTTGTCTCATCAAGCCGGCCAGTTTGACTATAAATTTACTGAAATCAGAGCTCTAGATGACTTTTTATCAAGATGTGAATGTTTACTGCTTAAAATATTGTCTCAAGTTTTGTGTCATGCCTCGAGATTCATGCCAAATGATAAAAATTTGTTGGTGGTGTATTATATATATCCGTAATTTTCTTTTTAAAAGTTAAAATAATTAATTTTCTATGTGATATGAAATATTGGGATGACATTAATATAAAATCTAAAGTCTAGATGTTACATACTTATGTAAATGTCCCTTATAATCTAGAATTCTTTTTTCTTTTAAATATGTTATCCATAAATATTTTTATCTAGAATTAGGCACTTTTTTTTTAAAGCAAAACAGGGTTATATTTTTTTATTACAAAAGAAAAAATATACAAACCCGGGAAAGAGGTCCCAACACACACCTCATACCAATACACAAAGAAAGTAAAAAGGACCTTTCTCCAAAAAAGAAAAATACAACTCACCCACACCAAAACACAACAAGACTCAACACACAAAATACCCGACAATCAAAGCCACAAAAAACGAATCAAAGAAAAACCAAAACAGAAAACAACATAACTAAGAGCAACCAAATAGCCACCAAACTATTCAACATTCTTTAAGGCTAAAAGCATCAGATTATAAGGAATAATCTTCGAAACTATAGCACCCCGCATCTTCAAACCCCATTTAGCCGCCCAGTGAGCAACCTTATTGTCTTCTCGCTTAGTATGAGACCAAAGAATAAATAAGTTCTTGGAAAGAGCAAAAATTCTTTTCATCTGAATATTGATACTCCAATGATAATCTTACTGTAATTGACAAAACTTCAAAAGAATCAAAGAATCAGTCAGTTTCCATAATAATAAATAATAATAAATTTCCAACCATAATTGATAGCCATTTGCAGACCATTGATAAAAACATCAGCTTCAGCAACCAAAGGGGAATCAGAAAACGCACTTGCCAAGAAGTAATAAAGAATAGAACCTAAATGGTCTCGAAAAACTCCGCCTACATTAGCAGATAAGGGATTCCAACAACCATCAACGTTAATCTTAATAAATGACATCCACAGTTTATGTCATTTAACATTATCATTAAATTTAATATGCACATAACTAGAAATATCCAGAAGATGTCTCAAATGTTTTATATTTTCAGAAAGTATAGTGTTATTGGGCAAAAATTTTAATCCTTTATATAAAAAATTCAATACCAAACTAACAGTTCCAGGCACCTTGGGAACAATGTTTTTGAATTTACAATCATTTCTAGCAATTCATTAACAACAGGTATAACAGTAAAAATACATTTACAGAGCAGCTTCCAAGCATCAAAAATCTTAGAAATGCTATTATAATGTATCAGATTTCTGTTAAATCTGTTTAACCACAACTTCTGTATAATATCATTCCATACATCAATAGTAAAATGACATTTAAGAAAAAAATATTCAATTGATTCATCATTATCATGACACAAAACACAACAAGAAGGCAATCTTAAACCTTTCATCTTAAAATATCATCACTAAGAATGATATTATAAAAAAACTCTCCAAATAAAAAAAGGAGATGAAATGTTTAATCCAAATATACCAAAAAGAGCAATCACCTTTACCAATGTCCCAACAAATCATATCTTTATTATTTCTAGCAACCTTGAGCATTTCACGCCAAATAAAAAAATCACTTTTGTTATAGGTAGTAGTCATAGGATTCATGTTAAAGCAATACTTAACATGTATCAAAAAAGCCCAAATTGAATTATTCTGACAAAAATGATACCATAATTTCATATAATTAATTTTAGTAGAATCATTTAAGCTTCTAAAGTCAAGTCCTCCATTTTATGTAGGTTTACAAAGCTTATTCCAACTTTTTCAGTGAAATTTGGAATGACCTTTACCTTCCCACATAAACTGATTAAAAAGATTTTCAATTCTCTTAATAACATTCAAAGGCATATTCATAACTTGAAGAGTATAAAGAGGGAGAGAAGTAAGAACACTTTTAAGAAGAGTCACCCTGCCACCAAAAGAAAGAAATTTATTTTCCCAGAATAATATCTTATTTTAAATTTTATCAAACAAACTAAATAATAAAGCACTCTTCCTTTTACCTTTATCCAAATGAAAACCCAAATAAGTTAAAGGTAAAGAAGCTTTATTACAAGCATTAAAATCCATAATCCAATTCCTTTTAGAAACATTAATATTTTTGAACAGTATAAAGCACATTTAGAAGTATTAAAGAATAAACCAGAGATATTCTGAAAATTTAAATCTCTGTCCAAACTCTTTTAATGGAAGTTTTATTAGCATTGTAAAATGAATCAAGTCATCAACAAAACTCAAATGAGATATACTCAAATTGCCTTTATGCTTATAATTCAAACTAGGATATGAAGTAAATAAATCATTCAAGCAACGAGATAAATAATCAAATGCAATAATGAATAGATAAGGCGACAGAGGATCTCCCTGTTTGATACCTTTAGAAGCTTTGAAAAATCCTTGCTTGGTCCCATTAATAAGAAGAGAGTAATAATTGTCATTGAGAATTCTATAAATAAGCTTTCAAAAAACATTATTAAATCCAATAGCTTTATATGCATACATGTTTATTGTTTTTACTTAATCTTTTTTGCCATTATCAATTTTATGTCCTTTTATTTTAACAAAAATAAAAATGACGACATTAATGATAATAATAGTAATAATAAGAATTGTGGTAATAATTGATGCATGCTAGAAAATTTATGGCGATAGAGAAATGAATTTTCGTCTTAACGTTGCATGAAAATTAAACACACACGCAGATAGAAGTTTACTCAAATAGAAGCTCTAGATGACTTTGAATCAAAATCTAAATATTTCTTACTAAAAATTTACAACAAGATCTGTGTGATGTTTTGAGATTGAATGTTGAAAATTTATTTGTGGTGTATCAATAACAATAATATTAATAATAATTCATGTTTTTTTTTTGTTACTTTGGGACTCTTAACTTTATAATGTTATGTTGAATTTTGGTTTCTTGATGAATATTTCTCCATTCGACTGTTAGATCTCACGAACAACGCTGTCATATTTTTTATGTGCATGTTAATCAGAGAGGATACCAACCTTTATGTGAGGCGGATGGAGAAAATTGGCTAAGAAAGGATTGTAATCGAACACTAAGTCTTATTTTAAAATGAATAAAATAGATAAATAATTAATTGATTTTTAAATTAGATTCAAATAAAAATAAATCTAAGGATTATAACATAAAATTGGTATAAGGATATTTTCAACTAATTATTTTCCTGACTTAAACTCTCCATGCAACTTAAAACCCCTAATCCTCACTAAATGCCCTCATAAATGAATGGATTATTTAAAAAAATTTGAAAATCCTATTCTAATAAATAAAGTAACGGTAACTAAGTTTTTTTTTTTTTTTGCACAATCAAATATTATTTTTCAAATATTTAAATATTTAAGTATTTCAATTTTCACCATATTTTATTTTACCAATAATTTAACAGCAACTATGCATTTGAAAATCTATGAAGACAATATATATAGATAAGGGTTAGAGCGTACGTGAAAAGAGAGAGAAGGGCACAATAATTAAGAGTAAAATGTGTTGTTTATTAGTCTTTTATCATAAATGATATAAATAGGTAGAGAGTATAATATGTGATATTACAGGTATTTTGCATACATGAGCCTATTACTCGGTTGCCATATAATCGGTTTGGTTTGGCTAGCATGGCTCTGGTTCGTTAAGGCCAGTTAGGTTGGCTTGACTAAGTAGACGTAGAGAGCCGACTGGATTCTATTAGCTTTGGATCAACATTGCTAGACTTTGCCAATTGGTTGATTTGTCTGAGTGTCGATCCTTGATCCCTTGATAGAATGAAATTACGCTATTGAGCAAAGGATGAATCACCCTAACTCTATAGGTAGGTCATTCCTTAATGAATGGATCCTTTGAAATGATTGTAAGGCTCAGTTGTATGACCAATTCTTGGTTTCTGGTGAGGAATCCTCAAAGACATTCATGTGGCGACAGGTGATGCTGAGGAGCTGAATCCTTTCTTCATATTATATCTACCGATAGATAGATTGATCTTTTTGCTCGGATTTCTTATAATGGTTAGCTCAGGTTCATACGTGAGACACCTATCTCATTTTAACCAATTGAATTTGGGTGTTGGGTCATTTGGTGACATTGGTCTTACTTGCTTTGACTCAAATGGTTGTATTTGCTCAAAAGTGAGCTCTCCTGTCTTCTACTAGCGGGTTTTTTTTTTGTACTTTCTCCCTTCTGGATGGTTGAATCTTCACAAAATCAGTGTTGATACATTTTCCATATTCTACATATCTATATATATATATATATATATATATATATAATATCGTCTTGTTTGAGATATTATTTAGAAAATGCAAGGCAATTTCGCTAGTCTTTGAAGGGATTTTTAATTTATTAATTTTCATCTAAAAAGTCACCTTTCTCTAATATTTAAAATTTTATTTTATTTTCTACGGTGTATTTTGCTGCTTTATTAAATAATTTGTCATCAACATTAACTTGGTATTCTTCAATATTCTTCAATGACAATTAAGCTCTAAAACTTTGAAATATGTACTTTTCATAAAATAAAAATTCATTTCTTTCTTTTTAAAAAACGAAAGCTAGTTTTACAAATATTAAATTCTAAGGGGTATGTGCGTAATTTTTTTCTATCATGTATAAAATAAGAAACAAAATACGGAGGAACACTGCATAAAGCCACAGCATTTATTCTAACCTCTGCATGATTGACAAGGACTAGATTGGCATATTCGTGAGTCGGAAGATTTACATATATATCATTATATTTATAT